>NC_051183.1:80993811-81247914 GCF_013339695.2 Rhipicephalus sanguineus | reverse complement strand
TGGCGATGGCAGTAGATGCGCGGGGGTACCGTCCGCGTTTTCGGGAAAACGTCACAAACCGCACAATACAAATAAGGCATACGTGTACGCACCTTACGCTAGTACGTCCCCTAGGATATGATTAGCGGCAGCAGCGTAAACACAGCGTGAAGCGGAGCCAAACTGACATTTTTAACTAGTCATATATTGCAGTGGAAGAAGGAAAAAAATCACAGCATTATCCACGGGTGTATGATGATGAGTGGGGCGAAGCTACGAGGGAATCATCTGTAAACCGTGAAACTCTTCCGTGAAATGCGCCCAGTACATAATATAAAGAGTGTGAAACATCGTGTGTATATAAACATCAAACTTTTATTGTACTGTTGGTTTACCGTGGTCCCCTTCGTTATCACTTGTGATCGGTGAAATGCAAGGAAGAAGTCCGCTCCCGAGCGAAAGAGCGCCAAGAGCGACCGCATTCCCCGCTCGCCCTGTGCGAATTAAAGGCAAGGGCTAGAGGGAAGTACGAGGACGCGCGTTCCACGACGCGAGGTCGGTAGCATGCCCAACGAAAGCCAACGGAACGCGATCGTGCAAGTGCTCCGGCTTCGCATGCATCGCCTCATTGTTCCATTAGCGTCCCAAAACCAAACATATTGCTCAGGTGTGCCTTGCGTTTTTCGTAGAAATATTCTTTATCATATACATTAAGACGAAAAGTTGAAAGCTCACTAGAGTGTATCGCCCGCAAGGTATGTCTTTTAGTGTGATTTAACTCTCGTACGGCAGGGTCCTCGCGCCGTTACCGGTCCACCTCGCCCGTTGACGATCGGGCGAGGTGGCTAAATACAACCTACTACTACTACACTTTAAGAAAAACATCTGGCGTTTCTTTCGTTTCTGCTTTTACAAAACATCTGGCGTCTTTCGTTGGTTTATTTCATCAATCAACGGCGTTTTGAACAAAATTTTTATTGTTTAATCACGCACAGGAGAAATCTCACCAGGCACTACCTTGGAGGTAAACATGGCTGCTATGGCAATGAGAGACAGAAGAAGTCGGCTTTTAGCTAACACTTACACTTCTACTTCTACTAACGTTTCCTAACTGGAACATTGCCAATGGCTGCTATGGTGAATGAGAGACAGAGAATTCGGCTTTTAGTTAACGCGCACGCTGCGAATTTTTTATTGTTCAACAACGCACAGGAGAAATCTCCCACCGGCACCACCTTGGAGGTCAAAGCGTAAGGCTTGTTACTCACTACTACCATAGTCCCTCAATACTTTTTTACTGGTCACGAAACTCGGGCCAAGTTTGGTATAGGGACAGCTCCTCCCGCCAGGGGGCATTACTGCAGTCAAGGTGGGCTTTCATCGCGGCCGCTCTTAAAACGCGTTTTTGGTGCGTCGAGAGGTTTCCGTGGCGGAAACTCGCTCTGGGTGGCTTCACGGACATATTTCGTGTGTTTTTATATACTGATCACCCATCGCGTATAGGCAGCGTGCTCGTACCTGCGCGTAGCGGTCATCAATGTCTGTTCGGTTGCGGCAATGTTCTATTCCTTTCGATCGCGGTGGGAATCGGCGTGCAGCCTTGCCCTGCACGCTGATTTAGCTAAGACTGTTTGGTCATGCCTTTTTGAAGGTTTTTTATTTTCCTCGAGCGCTGTAGCCGACGTCGGCGGAAGAACCGCGACCAACATTGCCAGTACACAGCCGTACGTAACGACAGGGCGTGAATCCCGCCTCTTCACCGAAAACATATAGCCGGAGCGACAGCGCGGCACACAGTCATGTCTTTGTCATCGTTCGTGAAGCTGCCGCTAACTGTTTGTCACATACGAAAATGGTCACAGGCACACACAGCACCACACACACGCGATTAAAACGACGCAAAACAAAGCGAACGCAGAGCGCGTCGCCGCGCTGAGCTCGACGAGTGCCTTGTTCGCCGGAGCGACCGTGCGGAACGCAGGACGTCTTCTACATCGTTCGTCACGGTGCCGCTAACTATTCGTCACGTATGAACACGATCAGACGCACAGAAAGCACCACACACACGCGATACAGCACGATGCACAAAAACAAACACACCACGCCGTCGCCTCGCTGACTACTTCGACGAGTGCCGCGGGTGCCCCCCTAACGCTGGTGGCGCCGCCCCGCGGTCAAAGTTGACGACACACAAAGCTCTCCCATAGAGTGACGGGGAAGTTTCGTGACCAGAAAAAAGTATTGAGGGACTATGCTACTACGATCACGACGACTACGAGGGACGAACGGGTGCCGCCTTAAGGAGCTTCGCCCCTAAAAAATAAGTAAAATTAAGGCAGCTTCGCGCTAGGGGTGCCAAGCCGGAAGGAATTGACGAGCTGGGTGGACATCCATGTTTATCTTTATACTTGTCTTGCTTCCTCTCTATATTTCTTTTAAATGCGAAGCATTTTTCAGCGAACTTCTGGGACTTTGAGCGTATCTATCTATCTATCTATCTATCTATCTATCTATCTATCTATCTATCTATCTATCTATCTATCTATCTATCTATCTATCTATCTATCTAGCCGCCTACGACTTTGTGCTCTCCTGGTCGCTTGGTTAATCGAATGTACACCAAAATTGGCATGGCGTAACATGACTGTATGACGAACATAAATGACAAGTCATAACATGAAAATCATGACACGCATGTCATGTACAGCATGATTTACATGCCACGCTCATGGTGCGCTGGCGGCCGTTTCGCTAGCTTGATATGCACCAAGATTGGTATCTTGCGACGTGCCTGTGTGACGAACATAAATGACACGAGTTAACATGAAAATCATGACACGCATGTCATGAACAACATGACTTACGTGCCACGCTCATGGTGCGCTGGCGGCCTTTTCGCTAGCTTTATATATATATCAAAATTGGTATCTTGCGACGCGACTATGTAACGAACATAAATACCACGAGTTAACATGAAAATCATGACACGCGTGTCATGTACAGCATGACTTACGTGCCACGCTCATGGGGCGCTGGCGGCCGTTTCGCTAGCTTGATATACCCCGAAATTAGTATTGCGCGACGTGACTGTGTGACGTACATAAAAACACGAGTTAACATGAAAATCATGACATGACACGCATGTGATGTACAGCATGACTTACGTGCCACGCTCATGGTGCGCTGGCGGCCGTTCGCTAGCTTGATATACACCAAAATTGGTATCTTCCAACGTGACTGTGTGACGAACATAAATAACACGAGTTAACAGGAAAATCATGACACACTTGTCATGTACAGCATGACTTACGTGCCGCGCTCATGGGGCGCTGGCTGCTGTTTCGCTAGCTTGATCTACCCCGACATTGGCATTGCGCGACGTGACTGTGTGACGAACATAAAAACACGAGTTAACATGAAAATCATGACACGCATGTCATGTACAGCATGACTTACGTGCCACGCTCATGGTGCGCTGGCGGCCGTTTCGCTAGCTTGATATACACCACAATTGGTATCTTCCAACGTGACTGTGTGACGAACATAAATAACACGAGTTAACACGAAAATCATGACACACTTGTCATGTACAGCATGACTTATGTGCCACGCTCATGGAGCATTGGCTGCTGTTTCGCTAGCTTGATCTACCCCGAAATTGGTATTGCGTGAAGTGACTGTGTGACGAACATATAAATACGAGTTAACATGAAAATCATGACACGCGTGTCATGTACAGCATGACTTACGTGCCACGCTCATGGTGCGCTGGCGGCCGTTTCGCTAGCTTGATCTACCCCGGAATTGGTATTGCGCGACGTGACTGTGTGACGAACATAAAAACACGAGTTAACATGAACATCATGACACGCATGCCATGTACAGCATGACTTACGTGCCACTCTCATGGTGCGCTGGCGGCCGTTTCGCTAGCTTGATCTACCCCGGAATTGGTATTGCGCGACGTGACTGTGTGACCGGCATAAAAACACGAGTTAACATGAAAATCATGACACGCATGTTGTGTACAGCATGACTTACGTGCCACGCTCATGGTGCGCTGGCGGCCGTTTCGCTAGCTTGGTATACACAAAAATTGGTATCTTCCGACGTGACTGTGGAACGAACGTAAATAATAGGATTTAACATGAAAACCATGACACGCATTTTCCTCAATGACATACAAGACGATGTATGCAGCTCTTTGCTGGCTGCTTCGCATTACATCGATTCCCAGAATGCGTGGGGTCTGCCGGCTTTTTCTGTCTGTTTTTTCTATTTCTTTATTGTCTATGTTTATTTGTATTTCTGTGTTTCTCACACCATTTCTTTCTATTTCTCGCTCTTTCTATCATTCTCTTTCTTCTCTTTCTTGCTCTCTTCCTCTTTCTTTATGTTTTTCTCGCTCTCTCTATTTTTTCTCCATTTTCTTTCATTGTCTCTTTTTAGTTCTATCTTTAACCTGGTCTCTCTTTTTTCTGCTTCTTTTTTGCGATGTGTTTCTTTCTGTATCTTTCTCTCTCTGTCTATTTCTTTGTCAGTCTTTCAATCTTTTTCTGCCTTCCTTCCCTTTCTTTCACTCTGTCGTATTTTTTCTCTCTCTCGTTTTATTCGTTCTCTCACAAATCAGAGTTGTTGCATCCTACGCGGGACAAATCGGTACACCTGTTCTGGGAGCGAATCACGAGATGAAGAAGAGAACGAAGAGAGCGCGTGCCGGTTCATAATAATGATTGTTTTACGCCACGTCATCTATGCTGTCTTCCCCTTGTCCGTTGTCTTTTTTGTGTCATTTAGTTATGTCTGATAGTTTTCTGGTCGCCTTCACCGACTAACTACCGGCTTGAACAGCTTTGTTGTTAAAAGTGTCTGGAAAGGCGACGAAGTATACCGTTTAGTTACTTCCGATTACAAGGTTGTTTTCTGAAAGCTGCACCAGGCAGATGGCCTCCGTTTATATCAATGTATTCTTGCAAACGTTCCTTGATGTCGTCGCACACGCGCCTCCGTAAGTCCTTAGCAATGGCTGCAACTTCGTCACTAATGGCGTGCCTAAGTTTTTGGATACTCAAGGTATGCCTCTTGAAGACGGGGCTTTCCAGAAGCCCCCGCAGGAAAGACCGAGTTGGCCAAGCGATATCGCCGAAATGAGAGGTAACAGCTCCGAACGTTTTTCTGAAAAAAAAAAGAAGAAAGAGACAGGCAGATCCAAGGCACACGGAACATGAGCCTGCTGGAGGACAGTCCACGTCGCCATGTCCGGACAAAGCTATTCCCGTGCACGACTTCAGAGAGTTTTAGTTTGTCCGGAAACTTTCATGCGTTAGCGTTATACCGGATACGGTAGACGTAAACGTGAAAGGCCGGATAGGTGACGCCATCTGGCGCGGCCGAGATCAACTATGCACGCAAAGAATTTTAGTTGCAGAAGCCTAACGGACTCTGCTTCTCTGATGGTGTAGACTATCGGCATCGACATAAAATACCGACTGAGTTGCCATTTAAAAACTGTCTTCCTCATGGACACTAGGCGAAAACAATCAAACGTGTCTATGTTTATGTGGTTACACGAAACGTAAGAAGGTGTCAGTGCCGCCGTCCGGTAATCCAGTATTCCGTAAATACCTTTGGGTATACCGGAATTCCTGACATGCTACCCGTCGCAGGCAGCTTAACACGCAGGGTGTCACGCTGCTAAGTTCGAGGGCCGGGTTGCGACACGCCGGCCGCATTTCGATGTTGGCAAAATGCAAAAGACCACCCGTGTACTTAGATTCAGGTGCCCGTTAAAGAATCCCAGGCAGTAGAAATTTCTGGATCCCCCTGTACGGCGTCTCATAATCATATCATGTTTGTGGGATAGAAAAAGGCCATCAAACATTAATACCGCACTAGCTAAAGACCTCCATTATTCGCATTCGACAACGAAACTAGAAGGATAAGGTGGCGCAGATCATGTGAATTCCAAGCAGGCCGACTACTCCAGCTTGGGCCTCAAGCATCGTTTGGTGTATTTGACACGCAGGCAACGTCATCGGTTAGAAGAACGTGACGCCCGTGGAGGAGATAAACATCCTAGTCAATGAAAAAAGCATAAACGTTTAAGGCCTTCGCCTCAAAATTATCAGATTATGTCTCCTGCGCTGGCCCATGCACTCACAGTATCCGCAATCTAATGAAAATGTCGTCTAAGCAGCGCGAACAGACGTTCACAGACAAAGCACGAACACACAGGCCTCCCTTGTCTCCGTCTATTCGCGCTGGTTCGACGATGCAATAATACCAACTCGCCCAACTTTTCTCTCCTGTTGATCTAACGAAAACGTAAAGACAGTCTAAAGCCAGTATCCTCGCCATCCCGTTGTAAAGACCGTACTGTGTTTATAACATATGTCGGAAGAGTTCGACTAAGATATACACTACTATGGGAGAGCATTAGGCTGTCCCGGAGTCTTGTGTGATATCAAGTCGACACCACTTCATCGTAAACGGAGCCAGTACATAAGGCAATACAAACGTTACCTCATTCAGAAAAGCCTCCTAGATAGATCTGGTTATATGTCTGAGTCCGGCTGCCTATACAAGTGCTTCTACTTTTCATTTACGCAATAGAAACACCGCTAAACAAGAAGTTCAGCTTTCACTTTCTCCTTTTAGCAAACGAGAACAAGATAAAGAAAATGCTTTAAATGGTGCCGTCAAAATGTCTGCTGCGAATTCCTTCACAAGCAAAGGGCAGAGTCAGTGACCCTCGTAAAGGAACTAATGAATGAATGAATGAATGAACGAAAAAGACGGCTGACCCCTCCATCATAGAAATGGGTATAACGCGAAAGTGAAATGTCTCGTTACGGATGTAGTTGATTGTTTATAGTGCACTGGCATATGAGAGCTTGTACTACAATGTATGTTTGGCAGATATAGCATCGCATGATGTGGACGCACCCACGTTCACGCCTAGTGGCATATATCCGTCCCGACGACTAAAGCCTATGATCATAATTTAACCCTTGCGGTAGCTGAAGGTGTCAAGATATACCTGGCCATCGCATATGGTGAATCCCGCTGAAAGATGGCATCAAAAAGCTCATATTAAGCAAATTTAGTCGATATTCACTCCTTCAAAGCGTGGTAAAACGCGTAGTGAAACGCGAGGAGCGTCGTGTCTTTCCTGTGGCCTGGTTGTTAATTCTCACAGGGTTAGCGGGGAACACAGTGCGACAGCCTGGCGAGCGTCGGAGAGCTATTTTTTATATGAATGCGATGCTGTGAGCGAGGCTTGGGCTAAAGCGGCCACCTCCGCGGTGTGTTAAAACGTTGATGACAGTACACTTCTCCTGTTGAAAACGCACCGAATGGGATGGTCGTAGCAAAGGCGCGTTGCAGGACCTTATGGCGGAGGCAACACACTTTTAGCAAAATGCCTGTTTGGCCTCGTTGGAAATGGTTCATCATTTAAGAAGCGCAAAATGACACGGGGACGAAGCATAGACACAGGGCGGGCTAGCGGCCTATTTTTAACACGAAAGTGTTTTATGCCGGATTACATCAAAGCGCTTGTCCTGTGTGTGTCTATGCTTCGTCCCCGTGTCATTTTGCGCTTCTTAAATGATGAACACACTTTTTTTTTCGACGCTGGTGGTACACGTGTCAACGCCCCATTATAAAGGGGACGCTCATAGCATCTATTCACGAGCACAGTGAGAGGAAAGTGTGAAAGGTAAAAGGCGCGTTCATGTAACGTCCGTTATGTGTTTGACGGTAGCTCAGTGGGCTAAACGCCCGCCAGCCATCGTCGCGGGCCGAGAGGTTGTCGGTTCGACTGCTTTCCACGGAACATTTTCTGATAGTTTCTTTCCTTGCCATCTGATGGCATTCATTTTGCTGATGTATTTCCGTGGCGGAAATACGTCATGAAAGTCTTGATGTACGTAACCCGGCATAAAACACTTTCGTGTTAAAAATAGGCCGCTATCCCGCCCTGCAAACGTGAATGTCTAGCGAAGCTACATCAAACACCGCAAATGCTGATTGAGGGTTTGTTCTATTATGAATTTAGAGGAATGGAAATGATAGTCCGTCTTTGGTCGCGTGGTAGACCGTGATTCAAATTTGGTTCCGCGACCGTTTTCAGCAAGACGAATTTGTTCCTTCCGTCGAGGGTTGTATTCACGTTGTCCTTTTAGTGTCTTCATTTCCCGTGGTCTACCCTTGCAAGTCTTAGAAGGGACTGAATGAGTTGCTAGACGTGTCTTCCTTTATATAAGAAAGTGCGAAACACCCGCGGAGACATGGAAGGGCTGTTTGACATCATTCGAAGCCGTCATGTGAAGTATGTAGCAGCTGCAACACAATTCTTAACTGGGGAATGCGTGGGAAAGTGTTCCAGCATTGTTCAGACGCACCTTAACATCCACCATGTAATTTTTATGCCTGTTTTGTGGTTTCCTTTATTGAAACGAATACTGGGCTCTAGGCTGTATGCTTGATTGCAAATAAAGGTATGCCATTTGCCCAGTGGCGTACCAACTCGTGCGCGAGTGGGGGGGGCGGGGGGGGAAGCGTCGCTCACTCTGTCCCCCGTATATATATGTGTATATATATATATATGTATATATATATATATATATATATATATATTATAATATATATATATATATATATATATATATATATATATATATATATATATATATATACATATATATATATATATTTATATTATATATATATAGAGAAGAGCGAGAGAGTGAACTACGTTTCCTCTGAATTTGACCTGATCTTTTATATACAGAGAAATATATTGCCTTTCAACAGTGTTGTCTGAAATCAAGGAAGAAGTTGCACAAGCAGATTGTGTAAGCTGGGCGGCAACACAGCAGTGTTTGATAACATTATACAAAAATTACCGTCAATTTTAAAAAGTACAGCCACAGTTAACTTGTTCTTCATCTGTGCATTCCATCTGCAAACTTCATAGACAAGGTTTGGCGTTGTAAATACGAGAAGTGTGAAGAACCTGCTATGATTCTCGCACCTTAGGTTCTCACTTATTAAAGAAAAAGTCCGCCGCAGTGGCGTAGCGGTTACGTTGCTTGGCTGCTGACCATAATGTCGCGGGTTCGATCCTGGCCTCGGCGGTCGCATTTCGGTGGAAGCGAATTGGCAGAGGCCCGTGTTCTGTGCGATGTCAGTGCACGTTAAAGAACGCCAGGTGGTCAAAATTTACGGAGCCCTCCGCTACGGCGTTCCTGATAATCATATCGTGGTTTGGGCACGCAAAACTCTATGTATTTATATGACAAACAAAACATGCGGCTTTAAACGCAAGATGCTTCGGAGAAGGCTTCAGAAGAAGCCGAGTGCGAATTTTTTTACAGTATAAGTGCCCTATAATATCAAGCCTTTTTGAAGAAGAAGACCAAGTTCAGTCGATTAATTTTTTTGGAAACCACATCGAGGTGGTTGTGTATATACGATTATAAATGACTACGAATTTATATAGTAGGCGTCGTTCTCTGTCCTCCTTTTCCCAGCTTGGGCGGGGTGTGGAGGTAAAAAGATGATAAGTGGCCCTTTACTCGTCCCCTCCGGCATTTCCATGTATATACGCCTACGTAAACTGTGTGCAGCTCAAATTTTCTTTGGAGAAATGTGGGCGATTATAACGCTAAACTACCCCGCATTGTTTCCTTCCGTCCGTATACGTCGTTAGCTGTTAATGATTGATCGAAAGTTACTGCGTCATGCTCACAGGACCTGCTCGCACCACGACGCAACATAGCACGCGTAAGGGATCCACCGCGTAATGACCAGCTACGCACGACTACGTCACGAAAAACAATAAACTATTTTGAGTACGTCATATTGTTGGTCATTTGTTCTTCGCTATTCGTGAAAAATTTTCGGTGTGCCATAAAATCTCCTCCTTCAAGAATCAAGAAAGTTATATATTAGTTGGGGGTCACCACAGGTGAAAAAGTGGTGAAATGCAGCTTGAAGGCGCCTGGGGGCTTATACACATACACTTCTAGGCAGCATAAGCGTACCTAATGAACAAAGGATATTTAAAGTAGTAAGAAAAATAAAGTAAGGACGATAGAATAATTGGTAAACATATGACACTATATATAGTGTATACACTGCGCATACATAAAGTGGAAAGAGAAGTATATAAAAAGTAATGACGTCGGACCGTGAAGCGTACATTTAACCATGCTGGCTTTCAACAAGTGTATATCGATATATTGTTAGAGCGTAAATATTAATATATATTCACTTATATATATATATATTATATATATAATATATATATATATCTATATATATATATATATATATATATATATATATATATATATATATATATATATATATATATATAATTAATCGTACAATTAAAGCAGTGTGTAGCGGTAAGAAGTGATAGCACTGTTTTGTACAGTTCAGACATAAAATATTCGCGAACTCTTTTATACACATATTGTTTGAATCAATACCCTGCTTCTAATATTTGCTTAAAATATGCGGCACATTGAAAGCCAGTGGTTGTTTCCCTTAAGTTGTGCGCCGTCGCAGTACAAACCGTTTCTCGTGGCTACTGGTTCTAGGATCGCCTATTTGTTTTTTTTTTGTTTTTAACCTGCAGCTACTCCTTAAAAATTTGTTAGTACTTTTACGTGGCGTCCCAAGCTTGCGAAAACTCCCAGCGTTAAATTGAAGTGTGTACAATAAACAGCGCGTTACTATGCTGAACCATAACAAATTTTTTTCGGAATAGCCAGACAGTGCCTCATTATGAACGCAATTCAAGAACGCTGCCCGCCAATCACATGGGCAGCGGCTACTTATAGCAGCTGGTGAGACGGATTCATATGCGTATAATAGATGCTTTCAGACGTAGTATAAGGATGTTGAGCGCTTTTTGCGCATACACAACTCTCTGTGAACTTATCCTTGTTGAGAGAGAGGTAGAGAAAGAAATACAATTAGGAACAGACACAATCATTTGCAGTTGGGCAGTCTTCTGAGTCCAGGAAACCGTGGACGCTAATCATCTCCCTCGTCAGGTAGATCAAGTGATGGGGCAAACTAAATTTCCTGAAACAAGAAGAACATTTGACCGGGCTATCAAACGTTTACTGGTGCCCGCCCGTATTTTCGTCGCCAAAATACGCAAATTTCAGGCCAAGCAGAACAAAATAAAATCATGACAGATTGCCCTAATATTAGGACCCCTGCTGAGCGGTAGCCTCCTCTGCGATGCTCGAGCGCAAGGCGCCATGGCGTCGCATAAGCAGCTTGCACCGCAGAGCGCCTACAGTGCGTGGTCATGAAACACGGAGGACAGTCGTCACTGCAGATTCGTAGGACAAATTTTATACATATATAATTTATAATTACGTGGCTGGGGGGGCTCCGCCCCCCAACCAGTGGGGGGGGCTCCGCCCCCACAACTTTTGTCCAACGGCAGAGCCACACCAGGTCTATCTGCTCTGTGTGGAGCGATCACATTTCAACCGAAGATTGGGAGCGTGAGGTGTTTGTTCCAGTTAGAGATTGGGAGCAGCCACCGTTTGCCGATCGCTCCTTCGATCAAGCATTCTTGCTTCGCCGAAATCGATGGATTTGACCCGAAGTCTGAGTGGCATGTTTTGTCGCGAGCCTTTCTTCCCGTCACGCCAGATTTTTAGCGTGTGTCCACACGACAGGCTAAATTCGTCTTATCGCGGCAGACGGTGCATCACGTGACCCCATGCCAGGGATCTGTGCCATCCGTCCCGAGTCCGCGGACCTCCGGAGGAAAATGCTAAGCTATTACTCACATCCGGATTTTCGCGGTCTAACAAAACAGATTTAGCCGAGGGTGCCATCTGTGGAGATAGGTTTTGCACAAAGCTTACCCTACGAGGTGACCGTGAAAAGACGCGACGTTCTCCACTGCCGCAGCGAACAAAGACGCTACGGCCAGGTTCGTCGACTCTCTAGCACGGCGCAGAAAATGCACTAGAGGCAGGCTGTCAACAAACAAGGGTTTATTAACCCAAGATGCAGCACAGTACGACAGTCATGGGCTTGCAGGCCATAAAGTGAACTTCGCAAGACCGATCGAGTACGCTTGCCAGCGGCGCTACGACTATCACACAAAGAGCAGCAGTCGAGCACACGAACGAGAAGCCGCCTGCCAGGGCAGCGCGTCAACCTCTAGTGCGGGCCTGAGAGCACCTGACGCGGGCAAGCCTGCGCCAGACAGGAGCGAGCTGAAGGGGGAAGGTGGTCGCCACTGGCGGCCAATGAGGACAGGCGTCGCGCAGTGACGTAAGCTAGCTTGGTGGCGTGAGCATTGTTCAGGCATGTTCGGACGCGTGGCTCGTGCGGGAAAGACCAACGCATGGCTCGCACCGAGCAAAAAGGACTGGCGGCGTAGCCACAGTAGCCATGTCGCCGATTAACGGCGGTTCCCAGCGCTCGAGCCGCGCGGGGCCAGTACACGCGCTAGCTGGGGAACGAGGCGCCAAAGGGGAGGGCGCGCTCGATTCCCACATTCCCTCCTCCTAAAGACCGAGGCCTGCCCGTGAAAGAGGCTATCCGAGGACAAGTGGCAAGGTCAGCTCAGCCGCAAAGGGGGCTGGCCAAAAGGGCAAAGTCCAACTGGGGGGTGTCGTCAGCCCGAAGGTACAAGTCCAAAAGTCGGTTATGGTCACACATGTCGTTCCCCCAAAAGTTTCACCACCATGGAGAGCCCACTGCCGGAAGAAGGTCCGCAGCCCAGGAGTAACGGGGAAGACTGCACAAGGGCGGGCAGCCAGCCCGCTTAAAGTTTGCCGATCTGGAGAGGTTCGCAGCCGGGAACGTACGAGGCGTGGCTGCCATTTGCGTGCGCCAGCCAATCGCCGAAAGTCGCTGGGGCGGGGGCCTCGCAAGAACGGCAGGCCGGAACCGCTGGCAGCCAGGAAACGGCAGCCGGACCAACCACCCTTGGGCCTGGGCCAAAGCTTGAGTGGGTGGACCAGCCGCCGAGGGCGGCTGTCGAGGCCGCCAGGTGGGTAATACAGGGTGGAGGTGGCTGCAGGCTAGAAAGCAAGAACCAGGCCACAGCTGGGAGGACCAGGGAACAGCAGGCTAGCTGGTCAGGAACAGGCTGGTGGCAAGGTAGAGCCAGGCGTAGGCAGACGACAGGGCGATGCAGGAATGGACAGAAATGCCCCCCGCATAGCGAGCTTGCCAAAAAAGCTTGCCTGACAGTGCTGCCCAACAAAGGGGGCGTTTGCCAGGTTAAGGCTTGGAGAACATGTCAGAGGGTATTTTCGACCAAGAGGGCCTTCTACCACTTCCGGACGTGTGTCTGGGCACCTTCGCAGTAATTCTCCATTCACTGTCATGGTATGAAATAAAGTCCAGCTACCTGTTAGTGGGAGAAAGGTTGCTCAAGTGCGTTTCTGCAGGTTGTACCGGTGCCGTGTCTTGGAGCCAGCCTTCTCACGGCTTTCCTGCGGTTCGGTGACGGCCTTCCCCCCCTCTCAAGTCGTTGCTGCGTGCAACGAAAGGTTTGAGCTCGGAGACGTTAACTGGACCGCCGACTTGTCTCCCTTGGGAGTCAGCCAGCTTGTACGCCAGAGGTGACACTCTGGTCTGCACTCGGTATGGGCCCAACCACATGGCCGACAGGGAGGCAGAGATGCCTTTGTCGGCGTCGCTCAAGACGTGATTGCGCCTGAGGACGAGATCGCCGACATCGTAATCCACTTCCCGATGCGACCGGTCGTATTGAGCCTTCTGTCCAGCTCACGCTTTTGCCAGGTTGGAACGCGCCAGGTCGAGGGCTGCGTCCATCCGTGAGCGCAGTTCCGCCGCGTAGCCAGACGGGCCGGCTTTCGTAGCGGGCGCCCCGCTACAAAAGCGCTCCATGGGGTTAGGCAGCTCTCTCCCAAAGTTGAGGAAAGCGGGCGTGTACCCGGTTGAGCGGCTCACCGTGTACCGCAAGGAGAAGCCTATCTCGTTAAGACAGGCATCCCGATCCCTGTGTTGCTGCGCAAACGCTGTCAGCAAGGGCTTGAGGTTTCTCTTTATTCGCTCAGTCGGGTTGGCCTGTTGGTGATACCTGGGCCCGTATTCTCAAACGATCGCAAAAGGCGATAGTATCGCGTTTGGTGACGTAGAATTTGATGCGTTCAATAAGTAAAAAAAAAGACTTGCCTGTGACGTCATTGTTGCAACTGGCCGTTGGTACTACGAATGTCTCACAACACGGGAGTGAGCGCACTGTACCGCACTGTACGAGCGCAGAGCAACCCGAGTACGGCGTTTTCGAGCGTGTGCTGCTGCTTCTACGCAGTGGCCAGGCTTGGCCGGCTTGGCTGTGGCTACTTGAAGTGTAAGACGTGTTGAAAGTGCTTGCACAGTATAATATTTAAAGAATGCAACTTTGCGTGAAACGTATTTTCGTTGATAGTTTAACACGGCGTGCTCGGAGAGTTCAGCTGTAGCGTGCAGCCGCAGCGACATTGTCTCAAGATCTCAACATGTTGCCGGCTCGCGATAAGCCACGCGAGCAACGCACGGTTCATGCTCCTGGGACGTTCAAACCACGAACAAACACGCGCTGGCAAAGAACGAGTGCTGATAACACCTCAAGTTAATGCTCGATGAAAGCTTCAGCGTAAAAAATGCTGCGTATATCCACCGACGATTGAATACTAGAAGCTACCGCCTACGTCACTGAAATGCTAGACTTCACCACGAACCGACGGTTAACGGTGCCTTCGCTTATTGCAAATATGTCGAGAGCACCGTCGAGCACCATGACGCAAAATTGACGTCGGCGGAACTACCAGATGGCGCCCTAACTTTTCCGGTTTGCTCAATAGCCAATCGGCGCGCACCAAAGGCGATACTTTTGCGATTGTCGCCTCTTGGGAATACGGGCCCTGGTTGTTTTGCGGTGCTTAATGCCAAAGGCAGCACACGCATCCACAAACACCTTGGCGGTGAAGTATGGCGCATTGTCCGTGATCAACTCCGCCGGAAAGCCAGAGCGGCTAAAGACCTCGGTCAACTTGTCCCAGATTGCGCTTGTCGTTCTCTTCCGAAAGGGAAACAGCTCAAACCGCTTCGTGAAGTGGTCTGTGACAGCCCGGAGAAAAACATTGCCTCTCCGGCTTCTTGGAAAGGTCCCATAATGTCACAGGCCGCGACTTGCCAGGGTTGTTGGCTGTCGATCGGCTGCATGAGCCCGGGAGGCTTGCGCCCTCGAGGCTTCACGCATTGGCACACGCGGCATGAGTGGGCACAGTGAAAGGCATCACGCTTCATGCCAGGCCAGGTAGCAGAGCGGCACAACTTTTGAAAAGTCTTAAGGCCACTCGCATGTCCGGCCAACCACGAGTCGTGGAAATAGCCGAGGGTGGCTTTCCTTAGACTGCAGGGTGTCACCACCTTGAAGGACTCCTCGGGAGCTTCTTAAGATAGGGCATAGCGCAGGAGAATGCCATGAGCACCAAGCAGATACGAGTCCAACGTGCCCGCAGCACTACCAGTCTGCGTCCGGCACTCGGCGCCGACAGCAACACCAGCTGCCCGTTCGCGCCCTGCGGCTTCACTGCCACGCTCCTCTTGGGAGCTCAGCTCTTTGAGCCCGTCAACAATTTGCTGACAAAAAGGATCGTCCTGCTGCGCCTTGAGTGGATCCTCTCTGTTGAAGACGATACCTGCGGACGTGACAGGGTCTGCCATGTATCCGTCTTCACCCGAGGCGGTCGACTCGAAAGCCACTTCGCCGTCGGGGTTCGCGCCTTTCGACCCATTGGAGCGAGAGCCCCGGAGTCTACTTGGTGCGACTGCTCTTGGGGGTGGCGGACACAAGTGTCAGACGCTAAAACGGGGGCACGCCGCAAGGCGTTCGCCACGACGTTCGAGCACCCTTTCCGGTATCGCATAACAAAGTTGTACCGCTGCAAAGTGAACCCCAAGGGCGCGAGGTGGCCCGAGGGCTCGCGCAAGCCTTAAGCCAGGTGAGTGCCATGCGGTCCGTCTCCCCCAACGAATGGCACGCCGTCGACGTAGCAGTCGAACTTCCGGAGAGCAAAAAGTAAAGCGATACATTACCTTTCAGTCACGCTGTACTTACGTTCGGCGGCGTTAAGTGACCGGCTCGGAAAGGCGACTGGCCGGAGAACGCCGTCGTGCTCCTGGAGCAGTACCGCTCCCAGACCCAGGTCGCTCGCGTCCGCTTGGACAACAAACTCCATGTAGAGGTCGGGCAGCTTCAGATCGGCTGTGGCCTCTAGAGCTTGAGATAAAGCCTTGAAGGCTCGCTCTTGCTCTAGCCGACAGCTCCATCGTGGCGACTTTTTCAACATTGCGGTCAAGGGCGCTTGGAGGTCCGCGCAGTTTGGGATGAACTGTCGGTAGTAGTTCACCGTGCCCAAAAAGCGCCTCAGGCCCTGAACGTTCGCCGGCGTCGGGTACTCCACAATGACACGTACATTCTCCTCGCACAGCAGAACGCGACCACTCTCGATGATAAAGCCCAATAGTGTAATGCGAGTCTCAAATATTTCAGCTTTTTTCGGATTCAATGTCAACCCGGCGGCACGCCACCTCTCGAAGACATCCTCCAAAAGGCGGAGGTGCTCCTCGAACGTTCGAGAGAAGATGACGATATCATCCAGGTACGCCATGGCAAATTGCCATTTAGCGTCCCCGAGGATGCGGTCAATCAGTCTCTGGAACGCAGCTGCAGCTCCAGAACAGCCAAACGGCATGCGGGTAAACTCGTACAGACCTCTGTGAGAGGTGAACGCAGTTTTCTCAGCGTCAGCTGGCTCCATCTGAACCTGCCGGTAACCACGGCTAGCATCGAAGGTGCTGAAGTAGCAGGCACCGCCTAGGCACGATCGAGTCAACGTTAGGCATAGGATAAGCATCCTTCCTCGTGATCTCGTTCAGCCGGCAGTAGTCCACACAGAGCAGATAGGAGCCGTCTCTTTTGGGTACCATTACCACCAGTGAAACCCGGGGACTGTTTGAGCGTTGGACAACTCCGGTCTCAATCAACTCATTCAATGCCTGGTCAATTGCTTTCCTGTTGGCCACACTGACGGGGTGAGGATTGTATTTCCATGGTTGTGCGTCGCCTGTGTCAATCCAATGCCTCACAAGAGAGGTGCAACCCGGGCGTTCAGTGAACATGCCACTGAAACGAGTCAGCAGCGACGACAGGCGTGCCTTGTCATGTGTCGACAAGCTGCCCGGCAAAGGCGGCAGCGAGCGATCCGAGCTGCTTCTTACCGTGGTGGTCACCG
Organism: Rhipicephalus sanguineus; assembly: GCF_013339695.2. NCBI lineage: Eukaryota > Metazoa > Arthropoda > Arachnida > Ixodida > Ixodidae > Rhipicephalus > Rhipicephalus sanguineus. The sequence goes on along the minus strand of NC_051183.1, from coordinate 81,230,632 downwards.
GCTAGCCGAGACCACGTCCACCACGGTAGCGCTATGCTCGAGAGAAAGCAGTAGGCACGGACCATTTTCCGTCACGCCGGCCAAAGGGCCAGTCTTGGCGTCGGAGTGAGGGACACGGGCGAAGGGGGCTACGCTTTGTCTCCTCTCCTTCTGCTCCCTCGTGGCGTCCGGCGACTTGCAGGCAGCCGAGACCACGGGAGGTGTAGCGAATGGCCGTAGGGCGCCGGAAGGGCCGTCCCTGTAGCCTCCGCTCGCGACGTCTATCACGATACCCGTGCGCGCGAGAAAGTCGCGACCAAGAATCACGGGCACGGAAAGAACTCTTAGAGTATAGCGTAAGCATGAGCATGAATTACCTGAACCTGGAATAATACAATAATAATATCTGGGGTTTAACGTCCTAAAACCAAGATATGATTATGAGAGACGTGGTAGTGGAGGGCTCCGGAAGTCCGACCACCTGGGGTTCATTAGCCTGCACCTAAATCTAAGCCCACGCGCCTCTAGCATTTCCGCCTCCATCGAAAGTGCACTCGCTGCGCCCGAGATTCGATCCCGCGACATTTGGTCAGCAGTGTAACATCATAACCGCTACACCACCGTGGTGGTGTAGCGCTTATGATGTTACAACACTCTGGAACTGTATGAGTGAATCGCGATGAATCGGTCACATCGACGTAAAACCAGTCACACAATGCCAAAGGAGACGTAACAAATTAGAAGCTTCCTGTTTTCAGCGCCTGGTCACATAAAAAGAAACGTGTATTTTATGGGGATGACAACAACCTACGGCTTTCTATGCACATCGAGCAGACGTTGAGGTTCACACGACTACCACAATGCAGAGGTATGTGCCCCGTGGGTCACATCCCTCTGCATGCCGCTCAGCGAAGGCGGTGTGGCGTGAGTGGCGCCCATTGCCGAAAACCCGGCACGACAACTCTTTACTTATCATTACAGAGAAGCGTGAAGGAGACAATGTTGATGATGGTGATGATAGTTAAACTTTATGTAAAAAAAATCACAGAAAAAGTTAGGCAAATTCCAAACGAGATTCTGAGTGGATTTGTTAATAATTATTTAATTCATTTGTTGCAATGGCTATTAGTGCAGCTTTTGGTCGATCTTGCCCCTTGCTGGATGAGGAATTCGTAGAAGACGTTTCGACCGCGCAATTTTAAGCATTTTCTTTGTCTTGTAGTCGTTTGCTTAAAGAATGCGATGGAAACTTAATTTTTATTTTCGCTGTACTATTTATCGCGTAATTTAAAATAAAGCTATATGTATGGGCAACCGAACTCCAAACCACAACCACATCAAGAAGGGAGGCTTTTCAGGATGACTTAACCTAAGTAGGGACCGTATATACTTGGTTCCGTCGATAGTGGACACAATCATTTGGCGATGGCATAGAGGCGCGGGGTCCAGTCCGCGTTTTCGGGAACGTCACAACCGCACAATACAAATATGGCATACGCGTACGCACCTTTCGCTAGTACGTCCCCTAGGGTATAGATTAGCGGCAGCAGCGTAACACAGCGTGAAGCGGAGCCAACTGACATTTTTTAACTAGTCATATATTGTAGTGGAAGAAGGGAAAAAAATAAGTAAAATTAAGGCAGCTTCGCGCTAGGGGTGCCAAGCCGGATGGAATTGAGGAGCTGGGTGGACTGCCATGTTTCTCTTTATACTTCTCTTGCTTCCTCTCTATATTTCTTTTTCTGTTTCTTTTTTCTACCTCTTTATTGTCTATCTTTATTTGTATTTCTGTGTTTCTCACACCATTTTTTTTCTATTTCTCGCTCTTTCTATCATTCTCTTTCTTCTCATTCTTGCTCTCTTCCTCTTTCCTTATGTTTTTTCTCGCTCTCTCTATTTTTTCTCCATTTTCTTTCATTGTCTCTTTTTAGTTCTATTTTTAACCTGGTCCCTCTTTTTTCTACTTCTTTTTTGCGTGTGTTTCATTCTGTATCTTTCTCGCTCTGTCTATTTTTTTGTCAGTCTTTCAATCTTTTTCTGACTTCCTTCTCTTCCTTTCACTCTTTCTTATTGTTTCTCTCTCTCTCTCTTTCTACTCGTTTTCTCACAAATCAGAGATGTTGCATCCTACGCAGGACAAATCGGTACACCTGTTCTGGGAGCGAATCACGAGATGAAGAAGAGAACGAAGAGAGCGCGTGCCGGTTCATGATAATAATTGTTTTACGCCACGTCATCTATGCTGTCTTCCCCTTGTCCGTTGTCTTTTTTTGTGTCATTTAGTTATGTCTGATAGTTTTCTGTTCGCCTTCACCGACCAACTACCGGCTAGAACAGCTTTGTTGTTAAAAGTGTCTGGAAAGGCGACGAAGTATACCGTTTAGTTACGTTCGATTACAAGGTTGTTTTCTGAAAGCTGCACCAGGCAGATGGTCTCCGTTTACATCAATGCATTCTTGCAAACGTTCCTTGAAATCGTCGCACACGCGCCTCCGTAAGTCCTTAGCAATGGCTGCAACTTCGTCACCAATGGCGTGCTTAGGTTTTTCTATACTCATGGTATGCCTCTTGAAGACGGGGCTTTCCAGGAGCCCCCGCAGGAAAGACCGAGTTGGCCGAGCGATTTCGCCGAAATGAGAGGTAACAGTTCCGAACGTTTTTCTGAAAGAAAAGAAGAAAGAGACAGGCGGATCTAAGGCACACGGAACATGAGCCTGCTGGAGGACAGTCCACGTCGCCATGTCCAGACAAAGCTATTCCGGTGCATGACTTTAGAGAGTTTTTGTTTGCCCGGAAACTTTTTTTGCGTTAGCGTTATACCGGATACGGTAGACGTAAACGTGAAAGGCCGGATAGGTGACGTCATCTAGCGCGGCCGAGATCAACTATGCACGCAAAGAATTGTAATTGCAGAAGCCTAACGGACTCTGCTCCTCTGATGGTGTAAACTATCGGCATCGACATAAAATACCGACTGAGTTGCCATTTAAAAACTGTCTTCCTCATGGATACTAGACGAAAACAAACAAACGTGTCTCTATTTCTGTGGTTACACGAAACGTAACGAGGTGTCGGTGCCGCCGTCCGCTAATCCGGTATTCCGTAAATACTAGGGGTGTGCGAATATTCGAAAGTTTTGAATATTCGTCGAATATTACATTCGAAATATTCGTATTCGATTCGAAAATCGTGCATTCGAAAAGTTTCGAATATTCGAAAAATTCGAATATGCGATTCGATTATCATGCATAAAATAACTAGTCTCCACATTTCTGCTGCGTTCGTATAGATAAAAACGTTGCCGAGAGGAGCGATAAAGATCGTAAGTACACGGAGGCACGATATCTGCCTGCGACGAGCGCCCCAATCCGTATGATTCATTGCTGGTGCATCTCCGACGTGCAGCGCTGTTGGCGATCATGTAACCGCACATTTTCAATATTATGCGGCCGTAACGTGCCGCACTACCACTCGTTCACTATGCGGGACCACTTCTGAAGAAAGACAGTGACCCATGTGACTGGTGGCGGACTGTAGGCACCTTCAGATGCCCCAGTCTGGCAAAGCTTAGTTCATGTACCTCTCTATACCAGCCACTTCTGTTCCGAGCGAGCGTGCCTTTTCAGTGGCGGGGGGGGGGGTGTCTCTGTTAGAAGGGAGCGCCTCCTGCCTGATCATGTGGAGCAACTCATATTTCTTCATGATAACATCTAATCATTACTTTCATTGTGCCGTCATATTTGCTTGTGTTGTGATGTGCATAGTGGTAGCCTGGACATCGAGTTCTGGAGATAGCAGTGTATGTTGTGTTGCCAGTCAGGCTGTTAATGTTTTTTTTTTTCAAATAGCTACATGTTAACTAAAATATTCTTACTGTGGAGGCATTGTTCCTTTGATATTCGATATTCGATTCATGTAGTATCAAACATGAAAATAAAGATTCAATTCAATTCAATATTCGAAGGTGGATATTCGTATTCGATGCGTATTCGAAAAATTTGATATTCGCACACCCCTAGTAAATACCTTTGGGTATACCGGAATTGCGGACATGCTCCCCGTCGCGGCAGCTTAGCACGTAGGGTGTCACGCCGCTAAGCTCGAGGGCCCGGGTGCGACGAGCCGGCCGCATTTCGATGTTGGCGAAATGCAAAAGACCACCCGTGTACTGGGATTTAGGTGCCCGTTAAAGAATCCCAGGCAGTAGAAATTTACGGATCCCCCTGTACGGCGTCTCATAATCATATTATTTTTGCGGGATGGAAAAAGGCCATCAAACATTAATACCGCACTAGCTAAAGACCTCCATTATTCGCATTCGACAACGAAACTTGAAGGATAAGGCGGCGCAGATCACGTGAATTCCAAGCAGGCCGACTACTCCAGCTTGGGCCTCAAGCATCGTTTGGTGTATTTGACACACAGGCAACGTCATCGGTTAGAAGAACGTGACGCCCATGGAGGAGATAAACATCCTAGTCAATGAAAAAAGCATAAACGTTTAAGGCCTTCACCTCAAAATTTTCAGGTTATGTCTCCTGCGCTGGCCCATGTACTCACAGTATCCGCAATCTAATGAAAATATCGTCTAAGCAGCGTGAATAGACGTTCACAAGCAAAGCACGAACACACAGGCCTCCCTTGACTCCGTCTATTCGCGCTGGTTCGACGATGCAATAACGCCAACGCGCCCAACTTTTTCTCCTGTTGATCTAACGAAAACGTAAAGACAGTCTAAAGCCAGTATCCTCGCCATCCCGTTGTAAAGAACGTAGCGATCTATCACAGAGGACCGATTAAGTATAATAATGTCTAATTTTGTAAAACGAGATGTAGAGCAATAAAAATAACAATGACGATTAAACTTTCGATTGAAAAACACCATGTCGGATAGCGAAAAGAAATTGGTTTCGTGCAGGAACAAACCATCACACTTTGCAGGATGCGCTAGCTATACTTAATGCTCTCAGATGTCTATTTAAGAGTGTCGGCTATAATAAATTTTTCGCCTTGCCTTGACGCACTGCGATCAACTTGAACGTTCAATAGATAATAATATTAAGGCGAAAACATTAGATGCCTCATAAAACGCGGAAAGTAAAAAAATTACGGGTGTGCGAATATTCGAAAGTTTCGAATATTCGTCGAATATTGCATTCGAAATATTCGTATTCGATTCGAAAATCGTGTATTCGAAAAGTTTCGAATATTCGATAACTTCGAATAATCGAAAAATTCGAATATGCGATTCGATTATCATGCATAAAATAACTCGTCTTCCACATTTCTGCCGCGTTCGTATCGCTAAAAACATTGCCGAGAGGAGCGATAAACATCCTAAGTACACGGAGGCACGATATCTGCCTGCGACGAGCGCCCCAATACGTATGATTTACTGCTGGTGCATCTCCGACGTGCAGCGCTGTTGGCAATCATGTAACTGTACATTTCTAATATTATGCGGCCGTAACGTGCCGCACTACCACTCGTTCACTATGCGGGACCACTTCTGAAGAAAGACAGCGACCCACGTGACTGGTGGCGGGCTGTTCAGATACCCCAGTCAGGCAAAGCTTTGCCCCATGTAACTCCCTATACCAGCCGCTTCCGTTCCAAGCGAGCGTGCCTTTTCATGGCAGGGGGGGGGGTCTCTGTTACAAGGGAGCGCCTGCTGCCTGATCATGTGGAGCAACTCATATTTGTTCATGATAACATGTATTCATTACTTTCATTGTGCCGTGATATTTGCTTGTGTTTTGATGTGCATTGTGATAGCCTGGACATTGTGTTCTGGAGATAGCAGTGTATGTTGTGTTGCCAGTCAGGCTATTAATGTTTTTTCAATAGCTACATGTTAAATAAAATATTGTTACTGTGCAGGCATTTTTCCTTTGATATTCGATATTCGATTCGATATTCGAAGGTGGATATTCGTATTCGATTCGTATTCGAAAAATTTGATATTCGCACACCCCTATTGAGAACCACAATCTGCTGCACACACCACAACTATGGCCGAAACTGTTGTCAAGGAAGTCCCGCTGGAAGCGCGCGTCGGCGCCTTCGGGCAGAGCCCGCCTGATGCGTTTTGCAGCCACTTCACGTGCTCGCACAACCTCGGGCTCTGCCTGCCGGTACGCGCGCTTTCTCGCCGCTTCACGGTCCTTCACATTTTGAAGATCCGATTCACGCCGCAGCCGTGCAGCTTCGGCCTCGCGGGCTCGAACGGCGGGGTCTTCTCGCCGCAGCCCTGCAGCTTGTCGAGCAGCTTCGGCTTCGCGGGCTCGAACGGCGGAATCTGCTTCGCGGCGTCGACGTGCAGCTTCGGCCTCGCGGGCTCTCACCTGAGGATTCTGTCTGCGAGCGCGCTGCCGCCGCCTTCCATGCCCTCCGTTACTCGTCAACGTCGTCTTCTTCTACTGCATACCAGAACGCATGCAGTAAAGAAGAAAGAATGCCACACAGGCGAACACGCACGAGAGTCTCACTCGTCAACGTCGTCTTCTTCTTCTACTGCATGCCAGAACGCGCGTTTCTCACGAGCTAGAGGTGGCTACTACGACGCTACAAACAAACGGAGGATGGACAGACCCACGGCATCAGGAGCTTCGCCCCTAAAAGAACATGTGATGACGTCATCCTATGACGCCGTCATGACGTCACAGGTCACGAAACCTTGTGATAAAATCGTGGCTTCACTACGACGGCAATTCACGCGACGTCATTAGGTAACATCGTGGCTTGGTCAAAGGTGAGCCGACCACGGAGGCAATGCAAAACCACGTGAGGTGCAGAAAGCTGCGAATTCCTCCAATACCACAGGCAGTGCGAAACCGCTTCGGGCGCGGAAAGCTTTCGGATGGAAGGGGAGGGGGGTCAATACAATCGACTGAGAACAGTAACATGATTTTCGCCATTGGGTCGTATTAGGCAGATCATCGTAACCTTACACCGTTAATACACGACACCTACCACCTTTTGCGCATCCAGATATCTGTTGACGCGTTAACACATCCATAGAGGGTTGCTCTCTAAGTCTCCGGTTATATCTTTCGAGAGTGCGAATTAAATGCTTAAGAAAGAAGCGTTATTCTTACGTGACATCTCCGGAAGCCAATGTCCTTTTTGCAAATCGCTAAGAAACATGCGATTGCCACAAATTAACGAAGACAGTAAAGCGAAATTTTCCTGGCTGTCTGCGGCCGTATTCGGCTTCTCCTTCCGATACTACGGCGTCTCATGTTCAGACAAGCAATCGGAACTTGGACGCCGGCCCCAGGAATGCGAGTGTAACGCAAAAAAACCCCTCTAAACCAATAAAAATTCCCGCCTCCCCATCCCTTCGCTCCGGTGGCGCAAAGGAAGATAAGTATCCGCGCGCACCGCCAAACACTGCGCTTGTAATGCGAGCCACGCTTCTCAGCAATTCTGATTTAGACCATGTCGATAGGCGAGATCGCATTGTTCGACCTTTGCTTTGCAATTTCTCCAGGATAAATTCAATGCTCTTCAGCGAGGCAAGCCCAATGAGAAAACTATATGTGTGCCACCCATACACAGCACCGTTATGCATTCTCAAAGTTTGTTTATGTATTCCTTCCTTCTGGCTTTTCATTTGAGTAGTTAGATGGACTTGCATGATTAGTTGATCTAACTTTGATATTTGTTGTTAATGTGCTGAATTAAAGGCATCGAGGCAACTACCATTTTTCCTGTGCTATCATAGGGCATTAGTGTTGTTCCAAGAACAGCCAAAAACTCACAGGGTCACTTATGCATTCGCCTAAACGACACGAAGGCGAAAGCCAAATTCTTTTTCTTCACACTCGATCCTTCTACGTTGACCCGCCACGGTGGACTAGTGGCAGGGGCGTAGCCAGAAATTTTTAAATGCGAATGCATTTCTTAGTTGGGCTATGTAAGGCATCCGGCGCTGTCCGCGCGCCTCTCCGCTCTCACACCCTCTCCCATAGCAACAGCTGCCGGCGCGCGCGCTTATCCTCGTTCCTAGCAACCGGAGCAGGTGGTGCGGGCGGAGTAGCGGAGAGTGAGTAGAGAGGAGGAGCGCGTTCTGGCGTGTGTGGAGAGAGTGTAGGACAGGGTAGGTGCAGTGCTTCGCCGCTCCTTCTCTCGCCGTTCGCTCTCTCTCCTCCCTGCGCCACCGCCTCAATGCAGTGCGTTTGAAACGCGTTTGTAGCGTTTGTGGTTCCTTGGCACAGCCTGAAAACAGCGCGTTCTAAACGCGTTTGTGCTGCACTGAAGGCGGTGGCAACATCCCTGAGGTGATTACGAACGCACGTAGGAAGCGTTCGTTGAAAGAGGCGCCCAAAAGGGAGACACTTGAGTGCGTCGATGTGTCCAGCTTTACGCCATTAAAATTACTACGCCGTGTGCTCTCGGCGCAAGAAATGCATTCGCATTTCGTCACGATTCCCTTCGGGGAGGTGGAAGCATTTTTTTCGGGGTGGGGGGGGGCACCTCCTTGATCTGTAGTGGGGGCGGGGCAGGCAAATGTGGTCGAGTGTCTGTATGCTATGGCAAAACAAACAATTTTGGGAGGGACACAGGCCCGGTGTGCCCCCCCCTTTGGCTACGCCACTGACTAGTGGTTATGGTGCTCGACTGCTGACCAGCAGGTCGCGGGATTGAATGCCGGCCGCGGCGGCCGGATTTTCGATGGAGGCGAAAATGCTTTAAGCCCGTGTACTTTGATTTAGGTGCACGTTAAAAACCACCAGATGGTCAAAATTTTCGGAGGCCTCCACTACGGCGTCTCTCTTAATCCAATCGTGGTTTTGGGGCGTTAAAATGACTAATTATCCTTCTACGCCTACCTCCGAAAGCTTTATCAAGCTAAGATGGTTTTGCACCGCCTCCAAGATCGGAGGCATTGCAAGCATTCCGCACCCCGCCTGATTTTGCGTTGTCCCTTTGATAAGGGGCAACGTGAGGTCGTCGTGCACGTTGTGTACAAACTGTTACAAAATGTCCCTAGAATATCCATATACTGCTGTTCCACGAATATTTCTTGATTTCTTTCATTCGCCCAAGGTAACGCTTCATTGCGGCATGGAAACGGGAATACAAATAAAATAGCAGTTTTATGATATTGGCATGATTTCACCATAAAGTGCACTTAGTTTTGATAATACTGACGTATGCGCTCTAACGTGAGGGTGACGTAATATCGCACCATAGAGTACTCTTTACACACCAGTGTTGTCGACATGCCTGGTAAGGCCACGATGTGCACATAGCTACTACGCTTACAAAAACACGTCGATGCACCTCGTAACGCTTGGCTGAAAGCCAGGCAATACAGCACAGAAGTACTAGCTGGCTGCTTCGCATGAAACCGATTTCCACAACGCGGGGGTTCTGCCGAATTTTCAGCAAACAAACACTGCAAGGAACGGGCGGGCAATTTATGCGGGAAATCGCGACGCGCAAGGGACGTTTGAATTAAAAGATTCTGGTTTTGTTCGCGCGTATTTTTAGACGGAAACCTTCGCCTGCGTTTCTCGTAAAAAAATAAATGAACTATAATAATGGGATAAGAAGAAAGAGACATGTTTCTTCTTAGAACATAGAACTTTTCCTAGCGCACGCAAAGACAACGGTAAAAGACGAATTCCAGGGGGAGCATGTCCCATGCGAAGGGAAGCATAACGATTGATTGCCGCTTCTTCCCGGTTCTAGACAGGAAGTGTTGCCGCGATTTGTTGCAGCGCCGAGATAAGAGCTGACATGGCGAAAAATAAATGTGCCGGCGTTTGTCTCCATTTTTTCGAACGCGACAACTGCCTCTTGGATTCGGAATGGCTGCTGCACTCCTTCGTGACCCGTTAAAACAATACACAAGAACCTTGGAAGACACCACAATCGTTGGATTGGAATGTAGCGATGACAACGTTGCATTTCCAGCCATTTTTTAAACTTAGGAATATCGTATTTTATTAAACTCTTACTATAGGGTTAATTTTAGTACTATATTAATAATTGCTGGGGTTTTTCGTCCCAATAACACGATATGATAATGATGGACGGCGTAGTAGGAGGCTCCTGAAATTTCGACCACCTGGACTCCTAAAACTGAGTAAACAGAAGTCTAGCATTCCGCCTCCATCAAATGCGGCCGCCGCTGCTGGGATTCGATCCCGCGGCCCTCGGGACAGCATTCATGCACTATAACCACCGGAACACCGTGGCGATTAAATAATGTTAGTGGAGAAGTAAACTAACTACACTAAGATATTGGAATGATACCGGGCAATACTTCAATTGTGCACACGAAATGTACCTCTGTATGTATGTACGTATGTATGTATGTATGTATGTATGTATGTATGTATGTATGTATGTATGTATGTACGTACGTACGTACGTACGTACGTATGTATGTATGTATGTATGTATGTATGTATGTATGTATGTATGTATGTATGTATGTATGCATTGCAAGAGAGACTAGAGACAACGCCCGCACTCTCGGCCGGCTGTTCTTATTCTCCTTCGTCTTCCTCCGCTTCACGTTATAGCTGCCCGCGCGCCATAGCCACGGTGTTCGTCATCGCGCTAGGCCATGACTGCAAGCGCGCGGAGCTGCCGACCGTGCCTCTGGAGGGCGACACTGGCTGCATTGTTCTGGTAGATTTCGGCCACGCAGCGACTTGATTTGCTGAGGTGCCAAACATACTTCTGGCGGGCGGTATTGACCGTGCCGCGGTGTTCGGTGTTGTGCACGCCGCGACATGTCCTGCCGTGCTGCCGAGCATTCTGATGGGCGACATTGGCTGTGTCCGGGTGGTCGCTGAAGGCCTCGTTCATGCTGTGAATGAACGCGCTGAGCGGAAGCGAATGATGCTAGTGTATGATCCTCGTTGGGCGACCTTGATAGTAGGTTCAGCGCTGCCAGTCATCAATGTCCACAACTTTAGCACCGCGCAATATGTACGTACGTACGCACGTGTAAGTAGAGTGAACGTTAAACAAAGCCGGTATGCTTTATTCTTTCACAGCAAGCAAGAAGCCAGTCCCCAATGTAGTCACATTACATAATGCTTGCAACGAAGCATCATTTCGTAAATCATCAAAAAGCTTCCTTCATAAATCTTCAGTAGTTTTAATGCAATAACAATAACTCGCCATATTCATGACTGGCCAATGACAGAGGTTATCCCAGTCTTCAGATCTGAAAATTGATGTTAACCACTAAGATGTGGCCCTATGGCATTAAGTAATACCATGCGCAAATTGTTGTACCCAAAGTGGACTAACTATTCATTAACTAATTATGAGAGCACTGTATCATACCAAAATAACAGGGTGCTTCTCTTTAATGTTTACTAGTGCGTCGCTCAATTTGACGCATTTGTTAATCTACGCTCAATATTCCTGCACTGATTACCGAACTTTGCAGTAAACAGGGAGCAAAACAGAAATATAGAAAAACAGAGAAACACATACAGAAAGTGAAAGAGAACGAGAAAGAAGAAGCGAGAAACAGAGAGAGAAAACCGACAAAAAAAGTTTGAAAGAGCGATAAAGAGAAAGAAAAAAAGCAATGGGAAAAAAGAAAGAAAGAAAGATATACAATGACAGAGAGCAAGAGAAAGATTGAGGAAGAAAGAACGAGAAATATAAACAGAGACCCGCAGTCCGCTTTTAGTTAACGTGCACGCTGCGAATCTTTACTGTTCAACTACGCACAAGAGAAATCTCCCATCGGCACTACATTGCAGGTCAAGATGCAGTGCCTATACGCGGTGCGCAGCGCCTATAGGGGCGCCACCGAAAGCCGTGTAGCGGCGACCGTTGGAACCGCAGGCGGGCTTCGTGCCGGAGACGCCTGCTTTCACTGCAAGCATGGGTGATGTGTGCGCGCGCGATTTGCCGTTTGCCCGCGTCCCAAATAATTACTTCTGCGGTCACAGTTTGCGCAAAGGAACCGCAACTCATAATAGCAGACATGCGTCCGATTTCACAGCTGTATGGGACGACATTATCACGATACACGCCAAGTGTTCACCACATACCATGGCCTCCGAGATGAGGTTCGCAATCTCGTAGGCCACGCACAGATGAGCATCAACAAGGTTTCCTACGAAGTGGCAATCATCGTAATAAGTCATGTTAAGAGGCACTAAAAACGAGGTTTAATGTCCTGCCCAAAGCCTTCAATGCTCACAGGTGCCAGGTTCTACACCCAATATGCAGATAGCTGAGGCGAGCGCACAGCGAACATTCTGAATCGAAGATCTCATGCCAGTGCGATCGATAGGTTTAGCATTCAGCCGATTCCGTGTGCAGCACATGAATGATTCAATCGGCGCTTTTATGAAGGCGCCGTTACCTGCGTTTCAACACAGAGTCCTTTCTTTAAAGCTTCTAAGCGCAATTACTTCTTCTTAGCTTTACCGGCTTTACTACGCATTGTCTGGCTTTGCGCTTCGCATCATTCGTTTTTTCAAAGTGAGGCATCGCCCCTCATGAGTAACAACCTCGTGGGCATTGTAGCTTCCAGAATTAGACGAGGGGACCAACTCTAAACATGGTAGCGCTCACTAAAGGAGTAGCGACATAAATAGAGAAGTAAAATCCGGTAATTCTTCTAACACTGCCGTAAACAAAGTGCTATTGCTTACCTTCTGTGTCGAACAGCGGCGATTTATCGCCGCCGTCGCTCTTGCCCGTGAAGAAGCACCGGCAACTTGTAGAAATGTGTTCCTGGCGAGTTTTTGTACGTGTTTGAGCAGATAACTACGCAGCAGTTGTTCTTAGGCATCGGTCAATGCTGACAGAAGCGTTAAATTTCGATGGAAAACGCCACTATCACAGAAACTGCAGTGCTCGCCTTGACGCTCGCGGGAACACTGTTCGCCCGAGCCCGCCTACGCTTCCGAGGCGTTGTGACAGGCGGCGTTGTCGGCACTTTGCGCAGCGCCTATATATTCGAGATGGCCGCTGAACGGTTGGGCAGCGTGAGCAGTCCTTTTTTTTTTAAATCAAGACACTCGCTAGCAGACGCTACTTGCGTCGGCGTTGTCTCTCGCGAGCGAGGGCGCGTTCTCGTTCCTTGTCAGCTGGTAGCTCAACGTTCATCACAATGGATGGAGGGCAAAATGTTTGAGGCCCGTGTAGATAGATTTAGGTGCATGTGAAAGAACCCCAGATGGCTGAAATTTCCGGGGTCCTCCACTACGGCGACTCTCATAATCATATCTTGGTTTTGGGACGTTAAACCCCAGATATTATTATTAACGTCCATCACAGAAAGAGCGTTTCCATAGTCAACGCGAACCGTTCGCTCTCTCTAGCCAGGCGAGCACTGAGGCGATGGCGCCCTCTCTTGCACTCAAGAGCAGGAATATCAACACATGCAAGTGTAATCTGCGTATGCCACGTGCTCATCGGGCACAAGCATCAGCAGTGTTCGATCGCCGCAAACAGCGTATGCGAATTGTAGATGCACAGTGTTCGGGGTTCATTGCAGCGAAATGCGTACGTTTATGCAGGTGCTTCGGGCGAACGGCTAGTCCTGTGCGAAGCACGGAATGATGGTACGGTCAGCAGCGAGATGTTTTATTGCATCTTTATCGCCGTCATTCGATATGTTATACTGCTTGTGCGCTGTTTTGCCGCTCGGGATGCGCCGTGTAAACCGCGTCGCATCCGAAGTGCTCGATGGTGTCCCCAGTTGGCGAAGTTTGCTCACGAGGTACAAGTCGAGATATCAGCCTTCGATGTGCTGCAGTGGTGCTAGACGCAAAAGTGTTCTTTGCGGTGTATGTGTGCTCTGAAGTGTGCTGTGCATGTACGCTGCCAGTGGAGTTTTCTTGGCTATCAGCCATCTAGTAATAGAAGCTCCATCAAACTTTAATTTGATTTTTCGCTCACGTATGCGTTGTTTCAAGTTGTAAGAGGTTTAAGAAGTCGAGCTGTTGTACCTTACGTGAAGAAAAACCAAGTGTTTCAAACTTCAACGTTATTAAGTTGAGTGCACAATATTCATTTTTCAGATCGTGTTATTCCACACACAACTCATAAATCAGGCGTTTCTAATGCTAAGCAATATACTAAAAAGTGAAAAATTGAATATGATGTGTAGACTTCTGCGGTTCTCGTCAATGTATACTCAATTTGTCCCTATGCATGCTGTCTTGTGAAACAGTTTGATGCTTGGCCTATATTACATTTCTTTCACAATACTCACAAGGGTATTCTCAATTTGACTGCTTAGTTGTGTAGTGACTAGGTGTTTTTGGAAGACATCGGCATCATATATTCACGTTGAAAATAAAGTGCACTGATCCTTTCCATCAACTATCACTTGCTCTGTTATGAAAATAAAGACTTGCACCAAAACTTCCCTAAATTTCTCAGGCTGCCTTGGCTATGGTGCTAATCAAGGAACCCGCACAATACTCTTTGTTCTTGAATTTCTGGTCAAGTTTTTTTTTTTTTTTTTTTAGAAACGTTGTACCACCTCGGTACGGGCTCGTACAACTTTTACGGACGCAATGATATGCATATATTGTCTATAAGCTACTGCAGGCTGGACTGCGTGTAAGAACAGGCATGGTATAATGTTCTGTCCTGCATCGTATGTTGCATATTATGAGCGTACCTGAATATCATTGTCATAGTTGCATGAAGGAGGCCTAACCTAATGGTGACAAACACAAACTTGCTTGCCGCTTCAACTTTTACACACAGTGTGAGAATGCTACTTATTGCAACGCTGAGTATCCTAATAATGTGAGTTTGTTTTCGAATGAAGTATAGGTACTGGCCACCTGTTTGTTATCCTAAGCACTTATCATTGTTTTAAAAACGTAGCTGTGCATTCAGAAATGTAAACTGTTGACACATAAACAATATCCAGTCCTTGTTCAAAGAGCTTGCGATAGCTCAATGATATTCCTCGTCCTGTGCGAGGAAATCAATTTAATGAAAATAATCTACAATGCAGGGGTGATGTTCACTTGTCCCGCGGCCACAAAGCAGACATACTCAGATGTGGACATTTTTGAGAAACACATCAGGCCTGTCTAGTACTGCATTTCTCTGCAGTGGGCTTATGCACCGTACATTGTGTAAGTGCTGTACGAAGTGCGACTAACTAGTGAAATAAGGAAGATAAGAATAGTCCATGAGACCACCTAAAAAAATATTATGTTGAATCATTTCACTCTGAACAAGTTGGCTTCCCAGAGGTATGAACATTCGCTTTCTTGTAAACGGTCGGTACTTCTCATCACAACTCATTAGCTGCTCTGCATAACGTATGTATAAATTAGAATGGAGTTTGTACGTGCACTCGCTTCAGTATATAACCATTTATTCGCAACAATATAGTGCATGTTAAGAACTTCAGACATGCTTGTACACATCCTTTGTGTTTCAGGGTGAGTAGAGCTTTTATTGAGTTTTCAAAAGTTATGAAGTAGCAAGCACTAAACTTTTGCAACGTCGCAGTCCCTATGCCAGTGAGATTCTGTTTGTTTTTTTAAAGATGAAGAAAAACGAAAAGTGCACATCTCGCGCCCCAATATTTGGGCTGCGCGAATAGCAAAGTTAAGCTTCGAAGCGCATTCGAATCGAATAGTTGAAATGATATACATGTATCACGTAATATAACTAAAAATGAGTATTTTTGTCATGACCCAACTCAGCTGCACAATATCTTCTTTAGTTGGAACAAGGCATGTGCGAATCTCATTCTTTTGGGTTCGAAGTGAATTGTAAGCAAATTTGAATAGGAGAAGGATTTGAATTTCAGTATGATGCAAGTGAAAACCACTAAAATACATAACCTTTTAGGATGTTCTATACTTAGAGGGTATAAGCCCTTTATAACAAGCTTTTAAAATTAAAAAATTGTTAATCGACGTAAGGGTAATACATTCATTTAACCTTGAAATGCGCCAGGGTTTTGCGGCAGTGCGAATTTTTTCTGAATACGCGTTTTCACGGCATAGCACTTCTACGCTCAAGTGCTTACTAGGAAAGGCAAGGCGTTATGATCCCAAGGCGCGGTTCACATCGCCTTAGGATATTACGAGCGGGAAGAATGTACCCGTATATCGTTCAAGGAACGTATAGTTCGGTCGGTGGCTACATGAATCTTTGGAGAACGAAATAAAAAAGCGGCGGAAAGAAAGGGGCCTTGTGCTTTCTGCGGAAAGCCTGTGTGAAGCTTTAACAAAGAACCACAGAGTATGTTGGATAATGCACTGTAAATGAAAGCATCTGGAGACTCGTAAAATATTGTGTTGTGCTTTGAATGAACAGTCTAGATTTCCCCATGCGTTTTTCTTGCAAGTAATTTACGAGAAAAAAACTTGGCCGCTAATATTCATAGTAATTTTAGCAAAAAACTATGTGCTATTAGTTACCGCGTTTATGTGAATAGAAGAAGAAAGGAAAACCTAATGAACGCGCCAGGGCCGAATTTCGCCTCCTCAGTCCTCGTCTCTTCGACACTCCGGAGTGTCAGCTAGACCACCAACAGCTCACCAAAGTTTTTTTTTTATGCCAATGTACACTCGATTTCGTTCCGAACATTTATTTTTATTGTGTATTAATATGGATGCGCCTCAGCATAATTGGAATCTTGGCCTTCTTGATCGGAGTTTTCAAGAAGTTGAAGTATTTGTGCAGAAGGTATAGCGAGCCGTTTCATTAACAGAACACGTCCATCCGGGTGGTTCTGTGCCATTATTTTTTGCCTCCGTGCACTGTGGAAGGGGGTTCCTAGCTGTAATGGAAGCAGAGGCATGATTGTGATATATAGAACGTTGACATAAAGCCTAGTGAACACAAAGGGTTTTTCTATTATAACGAGGCGTTTCTGAGAAACGGAAGAAGCTCTTGTGCTCAGAAAAATTGGTAGAGGAAGAGTGGTGCATAAGTAAACGCTAATTCACCGCTACCACGAAAAAAAAGACTGCGTTTAACAAAACAATGGTGGGAACAAAACAGAAATGACTCATTTTGCACGCGTAAATAGGGTGGCAATAAATATGGACGCACTAGAGACACGCGCTGAGTCGTGTCCTCATGGAAATATTTCATTCTTACTGAGCAAAACAAATAATGAATAACGTAACCTGTGTTCCTAACACTCGAGGTGAAACATTGTTATGCTGAAAACGGTAAGCTTATCGACTGATCCCCTAATGTGATAATTGTTCTGGCAGTCTATGAAAGTTCCCGTTGGTGCTAATTGGTCTGCTAATAGAAACACAAGTTGATGATTGTGACTTCATAGCCAGCCTGCCGAGAAACAACATGGATTGCCTGTAATAAAGAAGATCGCAAGGTACATCGCGACATTTATATTTCATAATAAAGGGAAGGACCAACGGCTAATAAAAAAGCAGGTTAGAACTGGTGACTTAGTAAAGCTTGTTCTTGGCTGGTTTTACTTTTTCTTAATTAAGCTAGTATTTTAGAATTTTTGACCTGAAAGTACACGTGCCACACGAAGGTATCTCACGTATACTTTGGTGTTCCGGCTGCGGCCCGAACACCTATAGCTGTAGTTTCAGCTTGACCCTATTAGTAACTAGGGCGATCATAGACGGGAACGGGAAGAAGTAGAGGATGTTTAAGCTTCGCCTTTAAGAGTTTAACGCGATAGCTATGTCTGGCCCCATGTCCGATATCCGACACACACACACACACACACACACACACACACACACACACACACACACACACACACACACACACACACACACACACACACACACACACACACACACACACACACACACACACACACACACCTATAGTAAAGGTGAAGGTTTCCGCCCTCCTCAACATCACTTTTATGACAACAGCGTGCATCCACATTAATGACAACAGCAGCCCTTACGCTAGTGATACTTTTACGAAGTTGCGATGTACCCACTACGTGTTCGTTCGGGAATACGCGAAGTAATGTGTGTGCATTTCGTAATGGGTGGCTGGTTTAAACCACTAACTCGTTTTACTGCGATACTACATTTCGTACTGTGAAGCCTGTACACAAGACACGTATGTTTGTGAAGCATGAAAGTTACCTTCAGTGATGACTCAAGCATTGGCGTGACTCTGCGGTAGAACACCTGCTTGGCATGCTGAAGGCTTGCGTACGATTCCACCTCGTGTAAATAATTTTTTTTATTTGCGTCCATGGCAATTTTTCGGTTACGGACAATGATGATTTTATGCTCCCAACCGACGACGCCGACGCCGACGCCGACACCGGGATTTCTGCCACACAGGCTCTTTAGCGCTATCGCGTTAATAACCGACTTTTCATTCACCGTTGCAGCAGAGCCGTGCGCTGTAAAGCGCTACGCGACGATATTTGGCAAGCTTCTAAGATGAAACGGGCAATCGCTAGTGTAGCAAGATCCCAACCGTCTCGCGCCTACAGAGATTGCTGGCTATTTCATTCGTCAATTATTGAAATTTAAAAAACCAGACAGCAGGAGCCACACATAACCCACTACTAAAATTACCACCCTCGTGATGGATCCGTTATCGGAACACCTTCTTCGCCCTCATTTTTGCAAAGTTTTTGCCAATGGGTGCACTCGGCGGCGTAGCATCCCTATTGCACCCTTTTTGTGTTTTAAGGTCGCAGAGAGCGTGTTCCTGCACATTTTACACCCTTCTGAAATTAAGCGTGCTGTGGCGTTTCACAGCTGTTAAAAAGCCTGACGAGCTTATATGCAAGCTGTTTGCACGAAAGTGATTGTTGTACAGTGAAAAAATTACACTAGGTTGTGGACTACCCTTGCTTAATACACAAGGCATACACGATACAATAACGTACACATACATTAACGTGTGCGTGCCTCCCACGGGAAATGCGAAAAGTACAATGCTATCTGGCTGGATCCCACTTCATGGCCTAGGAAAATCATGGTCCTTTGACATGGCTGCGGAGTATGTCGTCGAAAAATAACATGCTCTTGCATTGGAGTCTTCATTGCGGGAACATAGCTTTGAAATGAAGTACCGCAATGACGCATTAGAAAATCGCAGGTGGACGAAATTAGTGAGGAGTTCCCCCGCGACGGCGTGCCTATTGATATCATGGCTCTTGCACTTAGTACCCTAGCAATTTATAATTTCTTCTGAAATTTTCTATGCCTATTTTCACTGTTCCTGTGCTTCATGTTTGGCGCATACCACGTAACATGGTACGTGGGTTTCATGACGTAGACGATAGCGATGTCGCGTTATTTGAGTTGCGGCCTGTCAATCACGTTCCTCATGCACTCATCTCCTGTCTTGCTGATTTTAGTATATACAAAGCTAAACAGAAAACCGCGAGAGCACCTATACGTAGACGAGTAGATAGATAGATAGATAGATAGATAGATAGATAGATAGATAGATAGATAGATAGATAGATAGATAGATAGATAGATAGATAGATAGATAGATAGATAGATAGATAGATAGATAGATAGATAGATAGATATTCAGACAGACAGACAGACAGACAGACAGACAGACAGACAGACAGACAGACAGACAGACAGATAGATAGATAGATAGATAGATAGATAGATAGATAGATAGATAGATAGATAGATAGATAGATAGATAGATAGATAGATAGATAGATAGATAGATAGATAGATAGATAGATAGATAGATAGATAGATAGATAGATAGATAGATAGATAGATAGATAGATAGAAACGATCAATCAGCCTTTGGTTCGCGAGGAAATGCATCACAGTTAGAAGTCAGAAAAAGGCCAACACCAGCTAGGCTAAAATTGTAGGGGGTGTTGGAATGGAAGGCCGGAAGTCGAGCAGAGAGAATGAGAGAGGACGAAACAAGGTAACATGATAACGTGGGCACGGTGCGATTCACAAGCTACGAAGAAAATAGAGGATACCGCACAACGCACATGGCGCCGCCTAACTTGTATGAGCGAACAAACAACAGGAACAGGTGGCGTTGACGACATGCTGTACGTCGTTGGCGCATGTTACCCTTAACGTAAGTCTGACGGAAACTGCGTGCATGCGATAAGAAAAAGATCACTTTATGATATGACTTTCCAATCTGCAAAACAAACCTGGAGCAGACGTTAAAGGTGCGACTTGCTGAAACAGCACCGTACGGTGTGTCTTCGCAAGAAAACACACACACACACACACATTTAGAGGTTACATTTTAGAGATATGCTTACATGCTGGCTTTAGGTAAAGTGAGGCGCTACACACTTATGTCGAACATTTAAGCTCTTAATAAAGCGAAAGTCTTAAATGCCTCATCAAAGGGGAAAATTGACCATTGGCGTCAGCGTCCGGAGAAGTGATGGAAAGAATCATCACATCATGACGTCACAGATTACCAAAATTTGTGTTGTCGTCATGACGTGAAATGATGACGTCATCACATAAAACCGTTGCTTGGTCAAAAGGTGCGCCGGTCACGGAGATAGCGCAAAACCACGTTAGGTGCACAAAACATTCGGGGAAGAGCGGGGTAGGTTCACTACATCGACTGAGCAGCAAAAGGAGAAGATGACCTTCGCTTCTGAGTCGTCATAGGCGAATGCATAAGGGACACTGAGTTTTTTTACGTCTTACGTATACTTGCAGATGCTGCACTATTATTGATGAGCTGGCAAACGCACTCCCTCCTGAGAGCGAGCAAGTCGCCAAGTTATTTATGTAGTTAATCTTTTTTAGTACTTATCGCTAAAACATACACCGGGCAAACTGTTAATCCGAGCAGCGTTCCTTATTTTTCGATTTATGCGAGTGTACTGCTGCGTAGATGCCAGTCTATGCAGTACTGAGCTCCGCAATCTTGTCACATTACTGCATCGCAAGGAAAACCAAGTGTGCCGTAAGCATGCACGCAGGAACTTACTTGCATTGCATTTTTGCTCGCAGTAATCCCTTGCTGGAAAATAGTCATCAGGTTTCTTAACCAGTACACTAACGCATTCAGTTGAACTACTGTTGTAGTAGTACCGGGTCACTGTGCCATTGTCCTTCGCTGGATCGTAGTCTGTGCTGCAGTTAACACGGCTTACGCGTTCTGAAAAGAAAAAAAATGACTTTACACCCTCTGTGTGCAAAGGAGGAAATCCAGAGCTACCACATAAATCTATTTCGTACGGCTTACAGTCAAGAAAAACAATAATCTGTGTCGGTCACATAGAATTCAGGAAGCACACACATTTAGTGAAGGGCGCTGCAAAAATATTCATGAAATTGATAGTGTGCACCTATGATGCATATAAGTTACTTTAGAGTTTGTTGGGTTCACTTGTGTCACAGTTTTTGAGATTTAACGTCCCAAAACCACGATTTCATTATGAGGTACTCTGCAGTGGAGGGCTCCGGAAGTTTCTAACAACTGGGGTTCTTTAACTTGCACCTAAATCTAAGTACATGCGTCTCAAGCTCAATCGCATCCTTCGAAAATGCGGCCGCCGCGGCCGTGATTCGATGCCATGGCCTTAAATGCCAACTCCGGCAATTTTTCTACCATGTCTAAGTAATGGTACTTTTGTGTTCCCGAGACGCTCCTGTCACAATTCCGATAAATGAAATACTCGGCCAATTGGACAATAATTTTAAATAAGCAAAAAAGCGCAACACCGAAACCGAAACCCAACCGAGCAGTACTGTCTTCGCGTGACGTATAAGTTGGCAGAAACTGGAAATCGTAAAAGGCATGCCGGTCCCGCCAGCGCGTAGCATGAAAGCTGCGAAAGGGGCGAACAGCAGACGTTCAGTGGAAAGGACACCCCGTCGAAACAGCCGTAGCATGTCTGTGACTGACCGTGGTACGTGCACAAGCTCGGCGGAGCTGTCGGAAGATTATAGCTGCGATTCGGACGCATTTGGAGGCCAACTAAAATCGCCATACCTCTTAGATGAAATAGAGCACACCAGTTTAGTTATTTGCTTGCCTGGTTGCGCATTCCACCGCCAAATGGCGCCACCTGTCCAGGCGGCTCAATTTTGTGGGGCCGGCATTGTGGTCCTACCGCGATCGAGTAAAATAGTGTCGCTGAGAAGTTTGTGGACTGACTAAAGCTTCTTAATATTGCTATGGGAAGAGTGCATAAATTTGGCAATAGCGGCGTTCAACATTGCCTTGGTATGGCCGAAGGAATTTATTATTAGCCAAGTACGAGCCATCTTTCACATGACGCGCAGCTCAGCGATAGGCCCGGTCACGGTGCACCCTCTATAAGTTACGGAGAGCGATTCCGTACGGTAATGTTCACGTATGTGCACTCTTCAGCCGGTACCGTATTACCGCACTTTCTGTGCGGTAAATCGGCCCTGCTAACTGAAACACTGTATTATAAAGATGCGAGGTAATCTTTAGGTGCGCTTCTTTTGTGACTGTAAAAGTAATTATACGGGGAATCGTGTGGAGCCCACAACGCTACACCACTTGCCACTCATCACACGCACGCCAACAAGGATCTGAAATTTGCATTCTGGACTAACTCGTTGGTTCAATGCATTGTTGGCATTGAGCCAACGAAGCGCTGGCCAAATAGACAATTGTTGCCTTGTAGATAGCAGACGCTGTAGTGGCACCTCAGTTCCGTCACTTCCGGCTTGCCAAAAATGACGTCACGCTCGCAATGTTGCCAGTAATTCTGGGAAGCAAGGTGGAGAGAGCCGGGGCAATCAATAAAACTGATTTGTAATGATTATGCGTATCTTTCCAGCCTGTAATTTGGCGTAAATGACGGGAACGTGAAAAGTAACGCACCCAGCGAATTTTAATGGAATTCATTGACCTCTGAAAATGGCCGGAGTTGGCCTTAAGGTAAGCAGTCGACTACCGTAGCCACAAGACCGCAGTGGTGGGTACAGTCTGTAGGTTAATTCAAGTTGTTCTGAATAAGAGGATCAGTGTGACTGTTTTGTTCCCGAAAACAACAATCGCTACAACGGTCAATTCTGCCTCCTACGTTTACCGTGAGTCAATATCCTGTGTATTATTTACACATGGGAAATGTAAAGTTTGTCGCAGATAGAATGGGACAAGGTAATTTTGGAAAACGTGCAGGGAGGTACGAAGACGCGAACGTTTCCTAAGGGGTCTGTTAACGCACAAGCCTGTACACAACATTTTTGCAGAAATCTTCCAAAAGCCAGGTGACTTGACGATTTTACTTTTATTAAAAGGTATGCTCTCACTTAACACAACTATTAGTAATAAAAACGCATAGACGTTTCGCCAGACACACAGGTGGCATCCTGAGTATACACTGGTACCAAATGAACAGGGGTCGACGACTCCCCTAGTCACATGCGCCCTTGTAAACGTCCAGTAGGGGGCCGTGGTTGCTCTTGCAAGCCAATTCGTCGTGACGAATCAACCACGCTTCCAGAAGATTTCTTTTCCCCCACCCGTGTTCTCGCGTCGTCGCATTGTTTAGGCCGAAGCTGCCGACCCTGTCGAAGTTTCGACCCTGTATACCAGCACTCTTTAACAAGCGCCCCCTATAACACATTCCATAGATGGCTTTGTGTTCTCTAGGCCTCGTAAACTTTTTGCTGCGTGTTTAGGCAATGTAAAACGCGTCGCAATCCCTACATCATATTTTGTAGATGGCCTCGCACTGGTCGTCCGAAGGTGGGCAGTGTTTGGGTTTGGGAACACATGTAAGAAAGTATACAAGTCTCTAAGACGGTTTGTGTGCCCAGTGGACGCAGCGCACTTTGGACAGTCTGATACGCATTGAACATAGGGAATAGACACAACATATGTCCTTTTCACTCGTGACGCACTACCTATTCCTCTTCGCACGTGCTGCCTGATATCGTTAGTAAACGTCCTAGGATAATACGTTTCCTTGAACCAACCACGTTTTCACTTCTTGGAACCACGACTGCTGAGGGACCGGGAACCACGACTGCACACTGTGTCACAACGTGACAATAAAGTTCTTAAAACGTAGTGTTTCTGTTTGGTCTGGTGATGCGAGTGAAGAGACGAAAAATTTACTGTTTCACGTGGCTTAAGGTACACTCGTCTTTACACTTCCATTATCAACCGCAGCTGAAACCGCATCCAAAAAAGCAAGATGTTGTGTTTCCTTCTTTAGTACGCGAACTGAAAGGCGTGGTGTGCGCTGAATGCCCAGATAAATCGTATCAAACATCACACATGCTGATGAGGGGGTGAGTTTTATTGTTACTCTATAGCAATGGTAGGGATAATCGCTTTGTGGCCGCTGTGGTAGACCGTGATTGGTTCCGCGACTATTTTCAGCAAGATGAATTTGTTCCTTTCGGACAGCGTTGTATTCACGCTGTTCTTCTGGTGTCTATTTTTGTGGTTTACCCATGACAATCTTAGAATGAACCTAATGAGTTGGTAGACGGGTCTTCCTTTTATATATGAAAGCAAGAAACATACGCCGGGAGAAGGAAGGGCCGTTTGACGTCACGAGCCGTCGTGTGAAGTGCAAAGTAGCTGCAACCTGATGTTTACTGGAAACGCGTTGAAGGCTGTTTCCATTTTACACAGGCGCGTTATTATCCAGCATGCCGTTTTAATGCTTGTTTGGTGGTGCTGCTTATTGAAACGAATACTGAGCTCTAAGCTGTATGCCTGATTGCCAAGGAACCCATGGGGGGGGGGGGGGGGAGCTCTGCGAGCGCTGCTAGATATCAGTCAGGATTCTCACACCTCCCGGATTTTAAAGGTATTTTTTTCAAAGGTCTGTACGCATTTGTGTACTTGTGAAACTGCGTTAGGACTTTGTAAGCACTTCTGGCGCCTACTGAGAAGAGGAAATGTCATTCACGTCAGGCCGCGGCTTCCTGAGACTCGTTAATCCCCGACCGCGGGCAAGCAGGCCTAACTTGTTTCAGGCACCACAATCAGCAGAATACCAGCCCGACCGCTGCAATAAAAAACGCTGCGCGTCGTCTGTGGGAACAACTGCCAACGCCCTTCTCTGCAGCGCTACCTGTAACGGTCATGGCGTCTGATGCCACTTTAACGCCGGTTCCCATAGATACAGACATTTAGACCCAAGCCGCTGCTGCACTGAAAGCCCCTGACAAGCGTCTCTCTCCACAAACTGCCACGGACTTGAACAACGAAGAAGATTCGGCCCCGAATGCAAAGCGCGCGTGTACGACCCTTTGCCAACGGTCGGAAAAGCAGACGCCGACTCCGTAGAAGGTCATCATCAAAGCGTGCGCTTGCTTCGACCGTTCTGCTGTACCAGTGAGGTACGTTAAATCTGCTCGAGCTGCATGTCTCCAAACGACAGGATTTCGAGGATTCAGCATCCATCGACAGACAAGCACAGTCTCGGTGTGGTTACCGTCACAAGACGCGGTTAGTCCATTCCAGCAGCTTAGGCAGATTGCTCCCCTCCCCTGTTCCTGTCCAGACCTGTAAGCCTTGGCCGTCGACCTCCGACGGTATGTCGTTGCCGGCGTCGACCCTAGGGAGGACCAAGATACTCTGTCCTGAGAGCTATTCTTCCCACAAGATACAGTTGTTGCCGCACGCCACATGGGAAAGAGCGGTACTTGTCTCGTCGCTGTTCAAGATCCCTTGACCCCTCCGGAGAAGATGTAGTACATTGGCTGCATACTCCGCCCTCGCCCTTTCGAGCCTGCTGTCATAGTTTGCTATGTATGCTACAGCAAAGGACACATCAAGGCCTCCTGTCCCAAAACACAACCAGATGCTCACACGGGTGCCACCGCCGGCTCCAATTTTCGACGTGGTCTTTGCAAGTGCGATGACCACGACATAACGTCACCTCAATGCCCTACTAAAGAAAACGCCGCGCGAGACCTGCAATGTAAGTCTCAACAATCAAGCCATCAAGGACACGTCAGCTTTCTGCAAGTTAATAATTGCTTCGAGACCCTGGCGGACGTAGGAAAGGACGACTCTCACATCGCTGAGGCTACTCCTTCCACTGAGCAGAAATATTGTGCCGCAGTCAAAAAGCCGCACAAAAGGCTGTACCCGACAAACTCTGCACTTCCTACTTCGCAAACGGAAACACGAACCTCGACCTGGATCTCGAACCTTGACCAGCGCGCCATTTCACTCTTCCGTTAGATATTTCTTCAAGGGACGCAGCGCCCTGCTCAATGCCAGAGAGATCGAAACATACATGATAGAAATCAGTATTAGGGGCACTAGGGCCACTATTAGGGGCATTAATGTGCTCATTATTTCACCGCTGTTCACTATGGACATGGTTGGTCTACCGAAGGGTCTGGGAATGATTCAAGGCATCGGGCATACCGTTTACGTGGACGACATAACAAGCTGATGTGCCGTAAGCAGCGACGAGCACGTTGAATTTGCCCTCCAGGAATCCATCGACTACACAGAGTCCTTTTTGGAGGACACGAGTCTCAGGTGTTCACCGAGTAAATCGGAGCTGATATTCCGTAGACCCAGCAGATGGGGACGCTTGCCAAGAGACTGGAAACTCCTGGCAGAGAGCGACATAAACCTTCACACGAAAAGTGTGGACACAGGACCTAGGGTCGCGTCGATCCGCATCTTCGGCATGATCGTGGAGTCATCGCGCGCCATTAACCGAACGATACTCCATCTCGCGAAAAAGCTCGACAGCACCATCAGCCTTCTCAGGAGGGTCGCTAACAAGCGCAGTGGTCTTGGAGAAGACAAGCTTGTCTGGCCCACCTAGGAGTTTCTACCATGCCACTTTACGCACATCGTGCCCGTGCATGTCTGGCAGAGCGCTGAGCGGCATAACCTGAACTCCATGATCTGGAGGGGCATCAAGAGCGCTCTTTGGCTCCCGAACTGCACGCAAATGGAACGACTCCTCCAGCTGGGAACACACGTTACGCTCGGGAAAATTGCGGAAGCACAGCATCAGACTCTCGGGCATGAAGGGCGGGATGCGAGTTATCACGGACATGGGCATCCCGTCGACCACGGTGGACCACAATTGCCGTGGTCTTGCAAGGAGCGAACGCGATCAAATCATCGTTTCCCAACTTCTGCGCAATTGCACCTGCAGCGAAACGTGGGAAGAAGACGGGCAAAGGCGGTGGCGATCCTCCGCTGTGCAGCAGAGATCCCTCTTGGAGCTGCTTTGTTGGCGCGACCGGTACGGGACGCGGTGGTCTCGGATGACCAAGCTGCTTCGGTCATGAGCGCTGTATTGATCGAATGTTTCTCCTCACGGGCAGGTGACCATCGCCATCGCTCTCCTTGACGAGAAGCGTGTGAACGTACTGACTGACTCCGGGGCAGCCGTCCGGGCTTCTGACATCGATGCCATCTCCAAGGAAGCACGCCGTATCTTCGGTCACAAAGACATTACTAATGACATCTTAATACTGTTTCCTCCTCGCATGGATCATTCTTAAGGAGGCCTCACCAATCTCGACGAGCTGGCCCACTCGAAGGCGCGAGGTCCGACGTTCGGCGCCCAGGAAAGTTCTCCCCAGCCCACGACGTTGGAGGACAGAGATCAGCCGACCACATACAATGAGATTTCACAGCACTTCTATCTAGGCAGGAGGGTGTATTCCCCATCAAAGAAAATTACACAGTTGCCAGCCATTGACACTTAGAATTCTACATACGTATCCCTACGTACATTTGGCTTCATTTTACCAAAATTATCCGAATACTCGCATTAGCAGGTCGTGCCTTGGTTGCATAGAGGTAGGTAGTTTAGAGCACATGCTCTGGCAATGACTCCCGTTACAGGGCCGCGACCAAGCCAAGTGGTGCACCGCCATCACCAGACCCAACAACGGGGATCAGCTTTCGGCTGTCCACGGAGCCCACGATTGGACAGTGACGCTTAACCTGCCCGTCTCAACGTGAGAGGAGCCCACTGCGTACTACTCGCGTCTCTCAGGACCATTAATTCCGGACTCTTAGTTCAGATCCTTGCACAGGAGTTTCAAAGAATTGAATGTTGGTGGAATGTTGGCAGTGATTTCAAACACGTACTTTTGGTTCGCACAATGTTATCTCAGGGCAGTGCGTCTCGCGTTAGCTTATTGTTCACAAAAACCGGGAGTCATAGCGGCAACATGCGGTTACAATGTCAGTTGGGTTGGGAAGTTTGTGCGGAGATGTGATATTTATTTTTTATACTTTATTACTGAGGCAAGTTAGTTTGCCAATGCTCTCGTAAATTCCACCAGAAATGGCGTTGAACTTCTGTAGAAGATAAGATTCCCCCGCCTCTCTGTCCTAATGGGTCGGCAAGTCGAAGCGCCGAATTGTAACTCTAAGTTCTCTGAATGGGTGCCCAATTATCCTTATTGCATTAATTGCAGTCTTCAATACAACTCTACTTGCCGAAACGTAGGCTCCAGCGATGCCCCGAGTTCAAAGATTTTTCAACAGTTCAAGCTTCCATCCTCCCCGAAGAATTTCGGTCGATTATCTTTATGTGTTCTGAAGTTGGAAGTTATGGCAGCAATTTCACTCGTGCATTGTATTTGTTAAAGCGAATCCGTGGCTATGTTTCCGCTTGAATAGTATATTGTAATGCGTGCGACAAGAACACATTGTCTTATGGTAAAGCACTTACCCATTTCTTGTGATGTGAGATTGTCCCGTCTGCAAATTTCAAAAGAAGCAAGCATATTATTTTCTTTAAAGACACATAATTGCGACCATGATTATTAATGTAGTCAGCTTTAGCTTACTACCTCCACTGTAGGACGAATGTCACTTATAAATAGCCCAATTACATTTGCATTGTACATGTCGATTTTATCTCACATTGGCGTTATTACGTCCATGATATTACATAATTGTCTGCGGACGTAGATCGCATTCCCACTGTCTTAGGAAGACTTCGGTATTCCTGAAGGCCTCCAATCAGTTGCTTTAAGCAATAAATGGCTTAAGAAGTTTTCTTAATAGACCAATTTTTAGTGCTGCAATACTGTTTCTTACGCACATAGGCTTAAATACTGCCCGCCGGTGAACTTTCTATTTCCAGTGAGAGTAAGGTGCGCATCACCTGAAAGAACTCCGTTCTTTAAGCAATTTCAGGGAAATTTTTGCCGCTGCTTTTCGGAACTGTTCTCGTCGCTGTATTTGTAACTGAAGTTATACCCCCTCAGTCACATTTGGTATCGTGAGAGTCAGTTAACAGATAATGTAGCTCTGCAGCGCTCTTTCAAGTTAACTTTCTAATGCTGCAGCTTGTGCCGCACAGAACAAGCTGGTGTAAGGAAAGTACGGAAGTTGGTGTACGGAAAGTGAAGTTATGAGTCGTAAAAGTTGAAACCCTACCAGAAGGATAAAAAATTACGTTCCATTTTGTACTTTACTCTGCCAGTGACGTCACTGGTTGCTTCTGTTCTCCACACGGCAGTAGTAGAAATATACCGGATGTCTTGCCATCAGTGGCCTTTGTGCAGCGCACCCAGTATCCTGTTGCAAGTTTTGTTTTTGAAAATACAATATTTGAAAAGCGAAATCATTTCACTGTGACAATGCTAAAAAACCCGGCTGCAAAATTTATGTTTTGGGTAACGGCGTCTTTGGTTGTTTGCGAAACATCGATGTTGTCTTTTAGTGAAAGATCGAGATGAAGAGAAATAATTAAAAAATCCCACTTTCGCAGGAAGGGCGATGCAATGAAGGTGATAGCAACAAATTGGACTCGTAAACGATGTAAGGCTAGCAGCTAACTCTACTGGATCAACCAAACGCTCGTGTGAGAGAATACGGCCGCTCCAGGGAGCGGGGCGGTTTTTGTGCTGTCGGTCGTCTCAACGCGAGCAAAGTGGTGAAAGGCCAGCAAGTACAAAAGTACACGGGGTCTCTGTTGACATCTATCGATATAGCCCGCGCGGTAGCGCTCGCGACCGCGCCCTTGTGATGAATGTGCGCAGTTGCTGTTCGAACAACGCAATGCATGGTTTCAAGGTCTACCCATTACAAATTGCTCAAGCATAATTAACCATAAGCAGATGAATAATATCAAGAAGGCAGGCAGCTGCGTTCGTGGGCGTATTGCCTGACCGGCGCGTAGTACTACATCGTTAATTCGCAAAACGGTGAATTAAAGCGTAGTGGGCACTTCGCAACTGTACTTGCAGTAGGCACGATTCTAGCAGAGTAACACAAGGAAGGTTACGCCCACAGACGCTGTTTTCGTCGCTGCACCGTTGAAGTGCTCACGAGAAGCGAGGCCCAGCCAGCGAATGTGAAGGCATGGCCCGACTACGCGTTCTGCAATTCACAATGAAGCTCAATCGTCCTCCGAGTTTGGAGTGATAAACATTGCTTAGCGAACCAAAGGAGCTTTCAACGCATCTATCTATCTATCTATCTATCTATCTATCTATCTATCTATCTATCTATCTATCTATCTATCTATCTATCTATCTATCTATCTATCTATCTATCTATCTATCTATCTATCTATCTATGTGTCTAGGCGCATACGTCTTTGCGCTCTCGTTATTGTCTCCTTAACTTGGTATATACCAAAACTGGCGTAGGAGGACATGTGTGTATGACGAATATGATTTACAGGTAATGACAGTGTGCCTCGGAAGGCCTTAGAACGCCCTAGTGGGTCATCCTTCCCAGTGCCTCCCAGTGGGTCATCCTCTTCGGCTCTTTTGTAAAGACGCCGCTCGTGCTGGGAGTGCGTGCTGGACCTTGACTGTCGCCATTGCACTTCTCGGAGAGCCGCCCCGTAAAAAGGTTACAATTTGGCCGAGGGTTCAACTCCCCCCCCCCCCTCCCCGAAATTTTTCAGTTTTGCTTGCGTGTATATACACGCACACATACAAACGCACGCAAGAGCACACAAAAAGTATGATTGAACCCCCACCCAAAAAATATTTCTGGCTGCGCACCTGATTTTTACTACTCCACGTTGCTCGCTGAAGTGAAGACATTCATGCGCGAAGAAAACTTCTCTCTGCTGACCTTTGCTTACCCGAAGGATGTGGCACAGCTGTCGACCACACTGCTGCCTCCTCTCCTCCGACCGATTGAGCAGGAAATCGCGGAGGTCATGCCTGAATTCTACCAACAACCTTCTGGCTTCCTCCACCACTGAGTTATGCCCAAGTTGTAGTCAGGCCCCCCAAATAATCCCTGCGGCTGCCCCACTTAGTTACGCCGAAGCGGTCGCGAAAGCCCCTTCCAAATCAAAAATTCAAAAAAAGTTTTATTATGCCTGGAAAATTTTTTTTCACAAAGCTTTCGTGGCATGCTCATTGGAGATTAAATATTTGTATTGTTACAATGGGAGGTTTTATTTAGGAATGAATAGATGAAAGGGGAAAAGGGTTGCCGCGCCGAGTCCAAGTTCCTTGAAAGACAGGCGCTCTTCGTTCTCTTCTTCCTTTGCCGCTGTTGCAGCTTTAGTGTAACACTATTATTCATTGCCACAAGATAACCGCCTTGCTTGTAGGGAAGAGTGCATAGATAACTCTGGATCTGTAGCCTTTGACAATGAAATATGTATTGCTACAGCAGGTTTCCAGGAATTGCTGTGTTTATCTCCAGTCGACCTAAATCGAATGGAATTCCTAGACCTTCATTAAAAAACTGAATTTTATTGGTTCCTGTATCGGTCCAGTATTCAGTGATTTATTTCTAGTCCATTGAGACAGACTGATTTTTCAGCAGAAAGAGCTTGATGTGGGCGAGTTGGTGTGGCATACTGGAAAATTTAACGTTGCGCAATTGCGCAACGTTGCGCAAATATTTAACGTTCCGTGTCTGTTTAAGTGGTCCTTTCTAGTCCTCGTTTGTATTGCGCAACGTTAAATTTTCCAGTGTGATTTTTCAGCGCCTCAAAGGTATATGTGTTAAGCTACGTGTATTTTATTTTTTAATTTTATTGCATGGATGTGATCAAGCTTTCCCAGCCACTTTGAAGCAGCTTTTCAGCCTTTTAGTGAACGTTGCGATCCTTTAGAATTTACACATCAAGCTCCAGAAGATGGCTTTTTACAGATTCTCGACTGAAACTTACGCTGACTGAGAAACATGTGTGCTGGGAATGTCACCCTGAGGCAAGTAAACCGCTGTTACCTTATCAGTCATCCCATTCAAAATTTGTAAAAAAGAAAGAACTGGGCAGTGCTTAGATAACGCCCTTAAATACCACGTGCTCAACCCCTGGCAACTTGTTTCGGAAAGCGCGTTGCATGATTAAGACAGCAGGCTATCGAGATGGTGTTGAGAGATATGTAGCTGAGCGGAAGCCGAAAAAACAACCCTGGAATAAAAACCATTCTCGAGAAGGAAATATATTCCGCACTGTTGTGCTTCCGTACATGCATAATGCGTCGCACAGCCTAAAGGAGATTGGAAACTGGAACGAACTGAGCGGTGCTTCCTACCCAAAGAAGCTCGAAAAAAAGCAGGGCAGCTCAGAGGTAGCACGCCGACACTCGACCGATCTTGGCTCAACGTCGGCAAATGTCGACAGCAATATTGTCACGGGGTCGTGACTTCGACGAAGGCAGCAGTCGGCATGTCCAAGATGAAACTCTTTATTTAGCTGACCTTGTGGCCGGGAAACATAAAGTCAAACTACAGCAATACACACTGTACACTGATTGCGACGAACAGAGCGTCGCCCGTCGATAAACTGAACCGCGTCAAGGCACGTCAGCAATTTGTACATGCGGCATTGAACATTCGAGCCTTATTACTGGTGGCCGCGCTAGTTCCAGAATATTCTTGACTATTCGCGTCATGGGTGCAATCCTGACAAAATGATGTACTACAATGTGGAATGTTCCCAGATATTTCGTTCTCGTTCACTTTATTGGTTACACCAACGGCGGCGACACCGCTCAAGCAGGAACGGGTGCCTAAAAGCTGCGCTCTAAAAGCGAAATTCAGGGGCCGAATTCATAAAACTTCTATTTCATAAGTGCGTCTTTCCATTAGTCAGCCGGCTTCACTAATGATATGTCCCGCAGCATGATTGTTTGAAATATACTCCTGCCATATTTTTTTACGTAAATCGTGTATCTTGGAGACAACGCATGCGTCGTACATATCAGCCAGCTTCCAGTGACGAACAGCAAACGTCAGCCAACACGTGCCTGTGTTGTCGACGGCTGTATATATACTCAGCGCGTTTCCTAAATAAAGCTCTTTCTTGCTTCTTTCATTACAGCTAAATTATGCAAGACGTGTTTGTGAATTCGGGCTCTTGCGCTTACCTTGGCAAGAAAGGGACTCACCATACTTGTAGCAGGTGAAATTTCGAGCACGGAACATATGAATACCTTTGTTTTGCACGTCATTTTGGGGTAAAGGTGTGCGCTCTAAAAACTGTATGTGTTACATAAAACAGGCATCGAAAGTTATACAGATTTTGTGCGCACTTGGATTAAACAAGACACACTCACCTGCATTCATCTAAGCAAGAGGATCGAGAACGATAGTTGTTGCTGTTGCCACCGCACCCCAGATATCCAAGAAATTCGCATTTTTGAGATTCGTTGTTGTAGTAAAAATCACGGCGGTAGCATGGATCTGTATCTTCACCAGAACACGTCCAACCTTTCGTCACACTGCCGTTAGAGCAATGCGGTTTTTGGCGACCGTCTACAAAAGTTTGAAAAAGACGATTAACTAATGTAGCAAGTAGTGCGCCGCTTAAGCCCTTCTTTCATTAATAATAATACCGGAATACACTTTTACATGAAAAGCATTTTCTGCTATACCCAGTCAGCGGAAGCGCATCTATCTATCTATCTATCTATCTATCTATCTATCTATCTATCTATCTATCTATCTATCTATCTATCTATCTATCTATCTATCTATCTATCTATCTATCTATCTATCTAGCCCATATTAGAAGTCACAGTTTTACTGCAAGGGTGAAACAATGAATGCGATAACAACACATTGCAATGTCATACGAAGAAATGCTAGCATATCACGTGTTTAGGAAAACGCCGACGGTGCAGCGAGTGAAGTGACCGTCGGACGATCTATGGCCTCAACGCAAACATTGCGATGACAGCACAGCACGTACAAAGGTATGAGTCATCTGTTGAAGCCCTCTAGGCTAAACGCGCAATCGCTGATGACCGCGCCCTGTATGTAAATGTAAGGTTTTCTCCCGTAGGCGCGCAGCATCCCTTTCAGCTCCTATCTCCATGCGTCGTGACGAAATACGGACGGGGCGACGTCCTTTTACGCGATAGCGTTAAAGAGCTGGTTTCGCAGCAATTGCGGTGTCGTTGTTGGTGTCGGCGACCGGTGTCAGCGACTGCGTTGCTGGTTGTGAGCGAAAAATTAGCGTTTCCCGAGAGCGAAATTCGAGTAGACGCAGGTAAAGAAATAATAAAAAATCTTCGGTTGGAGTGGGAGCGTAGATTCGAACATGCACCCCTCGTTTCCTGGTACGGTGCGTTTAGGCACTCGGCCAGCACGCATATATCATTTAGCATACTAACGGTGAGCTGTTTATTATCATCATCATCAGCCTGACTACGCCCACTGTACGGGAAATGCCTCTCCGATGTTCCGTTAATCAACCTGGTCCTGTGCTTGCTGTGGACACGTTATACCCGCAAACTTTTTAATCACATATGCCTACCTAACGCTCTCTTCCGTCTTCCCCTCGCGCGCTTGCCTTCCCTTGGAATCCAGTGTAGACGCTACATGCCAACGCTTTACATGCCCTGCCCATGTCCTTTTCTTCATGTTGATTTCGACTAATATGTCCTTAACACACGCTACTTCCCTGACCCACTCTGCTCTCTTCTTGTGCCTTAAGGTTACCTCCATCATTTTCCTTTCCATTACTCGCTCCGTCGTCCTCAATTTAAGTGGAACCCTCTTTGTAGGCCTTCAGGTTTCTGCGCCGTAGGTTAATGCAGGTAAGATGCAGCTGTTATAGACCTTCTTCCTGAAGGATAGTGGTAAACTACCATTCATGACTTGAGAATGCTTTCCAAATGTGCTCCATCCTATTCCTATTCTTTAAGTTAGTACCATCTTATGGTTCGGCTCCGCGGTCACTTCCTGTCCTAAATAGATGTATTCCTTTACAACTTGCAGTACATCACTGCCTGCCGCAAAGCGCTGTTCTCTTCCGAGACTGTAGCTTATTACTTCAGTTTTCAGCATACTAATTTTCAGAAATACCGTTCCGCTTTCCTTTTTCAATCCAGTAATTAGAAGTTGCGATTCGTCGTCGATTCGGCTTTCCATCAATGCACTGTCACCAATTAATCGTATGTTATAAGGCACTCTGCATTAACTCGTATCTCTAACTCTTCCCAATCCACAGCCCTGAAAACCTCCTGGAGGCACGTGGGGAGATCGTGTCTCCCTGACTTCCTGCCTTCTTTATGGGGATGTGGCCGCTTTCTTTACGGGTGACTATGGTTGCTGCGTAGCCACTGTATTCATTAAGTATTTTCTCTATCAGCTGATCGATAGTGTGAATATTGTCTATTGTCCTGCAGCCTCTACCAAAATCTTGATCGGTCATTTCGAATGTTCACTTGATTCCAATTCGAGTGTTCACTTAAATGTATTAGCTATTATCTTTATAAGTAGCTTGTAGACAATGGACAGTATGCTGATCGGCCTGTAATTTTTCAAGTCTTTTACGTCCTCTTTCTTACGGATTAAGATGATGTTAGCATTCTTCCAAGATTCTGGTACCCTCACCGTCCAGAGACACTTCATATACAGGGTGGCAAGTTCTTATAACACAATCTCTCTACCCTCTTTCAACAGATCTGATGTTACCTGATCCGCCCCAGCGGCTTTATCTCTTTGCATTCCTTCCAAGGATGTTCTTACTTTTCTTGCCGATTACTGGTCGTATGTCCCATTCCTCTAGGCTACTACTCCTTATGTTATCTTCGTGGTTGTGCCGGCTACTGTACAAATCTCTGTAAAACACCTCAGCTAAGTTAGCTATGCTAATTATATTGGTAGTGACATAGCGTGCCTTGTGCCGTAATACATGCACCTGGTTTCTCCCTGTGCCCTGTTTTATCTTCACCGCTTTGAGGCTTATTCCGTTCTTTAGAGGATGCTCGAGCCTCTCCATATTGTACCTTTTTAAGTCGGCTACCTTGGCCTGTTAAAAAACTGGGAAAACTCTGCAAGTTCTGTTTTGTCTCTTGTGCTTGAGCCTTTCAATCTTTGGCCTTTCTGAATTAAGTTTTTTGCTCCTGGCAGAGCTTGCCAGTTTCCTGTCTAATGACTGCGCATCCGACTACTACTGCACACTATAATCATGCTCGTCATATTATCGTTCACTGCGTAAATGTTAAGGTCGATTTCCTCGGTTAGAGCAGAGTATCTGTTTTGAAGCCAGATACTGAATACCTGTACATTCCCTCTCAGCGCTTACTTATTAAGTGGCTTCTTGCGAATTAGTTTTGGCCGTTCCTTCCTGATGTTTAGGTGAATTCGAGACCTTACCATCATATCGACACTTCATCCTATGTTTCCAGCCACTTCCACATCTTGCACGACGCAGCGTATGCGCACAGTATCATTCTTAGTTTCGTCATAAGGGCTCCTCCACGTCCACTTACGGTTCACCCGTTTTCCCTAGAAGGTATCTAAGATTCGTAAATTATTGCGTTCTGCGAACACTACTAATAACTCTCCTCAGGCATTTCTACAACCGATGCCATCGACCTCCATGCGGAGCAGCCTTTGATCATTCGTTGAACTTAGAATTGATTGCACTAACGACACCGCACGTTAGGCGGCAGTGACGTGTTTTTTTTTTTAATTTGCGCGTTTTAAAGAAAGACTGGAAAAAGAAACGTGGCTGATCCCTCTGTAATATGAATCGGTATAACACGAAAGTTAAACGTGTCCTCACAGAAGTGGTTGATTGTTTACAGTACATTGGCATATGAGAGCTTGTACAATGTCTAGTGTTTGGAAGATATAGCACCGCTTCATGTGGACGCACTCACGTTGACGCCTAGTGGCACATCTCCGTAACGACGAATAACGCCCCTGATCATGATTTACCCCTTGCGGTAGCTGAAGTTCTTATCATATGCGTCGACACCGCATATGGTAAATGCGAGCATATATGGCATCAACAAGCACATAATGAACAGTGATACTCGATATGCACTCCTTCAAAGCGTCGCGGAAAGTGAAGAGAAACGCTGCGCGCGTCGTGTCTTCCTTCTAGTCTGGCCGTACATTCTCACAGGGCGAGCGCGGAACGCGGCGCCACAGCCAGGCGAGCGTCAGAGAGCTATTTTTCGATATGGATGGATGCTATGACAGAGGCTTGGTCTAAAGCCACCACTTCGCGGTGTGTGAAAGCGCTGACGAAATTACACTTTTATCAAAAACGCGACGAGTGGGACGGTCGTAGAAACGGCGCGTTTATTTTTTTCGAGGCTGCTGGCACACTCTCACCACACCGTTATAGAGGGGACACTCATAGCATCCATCCATCCATCCATCCAAGATCACTGTGAGAGAAAAGTGTGAAAGATAAAAGGCGCGTTTATGTGGCGTCCGTAATGTGTTTGGCGGTAGATCAGGGGGCTAAACGCCCGTCAGCCGTCGTCGCGGACCGTGAGGTCATGGGTTCGACTCCTGCTTTTTCTTGTTTTTTTTTTCTTTGCTATTTTATGGCATTCACTTTGCTGACGAATATCCGTGACGGAAATACTTCATGAAAGCCTTGGTGAACCCCGGCATAAAACACTTTCGTCTTAACAAAATAGGCAGACGAATTAGCATAGATTAAAAATTTAGATGCTTGTGAGGAAGCGCTAGAACTTCGGCACTGAACATTTTTCGCTAGACTTACTATTTAAAAATTCGGCAGATCCCACATGTTGTGGGAATCGGTTTCATGCGAAGCAGTCAGCGAGCACTTCAGTGATGTATTTTATGGCTTTGTGCCAAGCGTTACGAGGTGGATCGATGTGTCTTTGCAAGTGTAGTAGATGTTTGGAGAACGTGGGCTTACCGGTCACATCAATGACACAGGCGTTTAAGGGCCGCTTATGGTGCGACGTAGCGTCAGCCCTCACGTTGGAGTACATACGTCAGTATTATCGAAACTAAGTGCACTTTATGGTGTAATCATGTGATTATTATACGTAACTTTTGTTATTGTGTTCCTCCGGGGTCGAGCAATGCTTCAATATAGCATGCTGAATCACAGGCATACAGATGTAATGTTTAATAGACTACTATAAAAGCGGAGCCAACACTCGAACCACAGATGTTAACCTGACATGAGGCCGGCATCGTAGGAGTACATATGTAGCTCTTATTGCTTTGTTTTAAAATTAGATAGCCAGCACGACAACTACTATTGACGTTGCACCGACATTTCTCATGCCACGCAGCATGCTTGAGTTTGATTTCTGCTAGGATCCTAATTTTGATTCTTTCCATTCGTCGGGTCAACGCTGCCCATATCGGTTTTCCTTATCGCTCTCTCATTTAAAATACCAGTGTCTGTTCTCGCCCTTCCTGGGTGAATATAAACTGTCAATCACCTGTGGCGCACACCCGTACAGTGCTGCCCGTGGTAAACGGGTATGTGCCACACGTGTCTAGAGTGAAGGGTTTGTCAACTTACGCGACAGGATTTTTTACGTTATTCTGGTCATGACCCGAGAGTAATATTCGTGAAATCCTCTACTTTCCCATGCAATTTTGCTATACACCAAGTTAAGAAGGCGATCATGAGAGCACCCAGACGTAGGAGATAGATAGATAGATAGATAGATAGATAGATAGATAGATAGATAGATAGATAGATAGATAGATAGATAGATAGATAGATAGATAGATAGATAGATAGATAGATAGATAGATAGATAGATAGATAGATAGATAGATAGATAGATAGATAGATAGATAGATAGATAGATAGATAGATAGATAGATAGAAACTCTGAAAGTGCCAAAGTTTCGCTAAGAAATGCTTCACCTTTAAAAGATAATTAAGTAATCTTTGTTAATTACCGAACTTGACGGACCGGAAGAAATATTCTGACGTGCTCTATATCGCTCAGAACAACACTGTGTGAATTAGAGAGGCGTAGTACCTATGTATGTTTTTTTTTCAATACTTGGTGCTTTTTAGCAGAAACACCGTGTATGTAGCAGTGGCTGACGCACTATTTGTGCATTCTTTCCTTCCCGCACGCCTGGCGTTGGCACGTTTGTTGTTTTGGGTGAGTATCCTTGCGGCGACAGCAGGCCAAATTGGCCGCAGATGCCCCACCTTATGCGACGAACCGGGCCGTAGGAAGTACTTAGCAGCCGGTGAAGCAAAGATTTTTCAGGCATTTTCAATGTACGGGTAAACGATACTGCGCTTTACTAGCTTACAATGTAACGAATGGAAATTGCAACCCATTTTGTTCTTCTAGGCTGGATTGCCAAGCAGGCCTATTTAGATAAAAAATACAGTCATAAATTGCGAAAAGGTAAGCAGCCTACCGGAAGCTCGAGAGCCATGACTGAAGGTGCTAGACATTGACGAAAAACACAAGTTGTATCAGAATTCTACTTTTGCAAATTTTTCCTTTTACATATCTTTGTTTCTCAGAAGGGTGCCAGTCTATTATGTTTTTGGAATATTTGCACTTCTATCATGAACCAACTAGCGCAAACTTACGTCTTCAGAAGAAATGCTTCGCATTTGTAAGTCAGCCTTGGCACATCGTCTATAATAGCAATGAAGTGCGTACGAAGAGACAGCAAGTGCGGCGAGACGGCAAGTGCGGCCGCGTTCGGTAAAGGTTTACGCGGAACGACGAAACAGAGGAAGTTGCAAGCATAATATTAGGTGAACTCGCACATAACAGGGCAGGTTGAAGGCCATTGTAGAGACCTTTATCCTGCGGCGCACAGACGATATGCTGACGATGATGATAATGCGCTGTCACAGAAGGAGGCTGTATCTTTCGTTTATACTAAGGTATTCCATTGACAAAGTGCTTACCGAATGACACCGCGAGAGCTCCGGTGAGTAGTAAGCCAAAAAAACACCATACCATAATGGAAGTTTTTTTGCTTAGCTTGCTCGAAGAAAAGCTAAATACTCTTTCGTGTGGAAGTGTGCGTGCTGCCGTGGACGTTTTATACGAAGGATAACCCATTCTCTTTTAATGTCAATGTGATATTAATGGTATTAACAATGGCTTAGTACATTTGTAATTATGATTATTGAATTCTCTATAAAAAATAATTCCAGTGCTGAAAAGGTGAATAGCACTTTGTTGCAGGCACGATGGCGTGCTAAAGTGCGACCAACTGTTTGCTCTTTCAGTGCATCAGATCAAAAAAAAAAACAAAAGGGCAAGCAAGCTTGTTGTGGAGAACAGCTAAAGAAACATAGTTATGTGTTTGGCATTTCAAAAATTCTGCACCGTGTTCCGACAACCCTGCCGAGAAATCCGGTCGCCGTGTTGTTGATGAAATCTAGCTTTTCTTCAGCTTTGATAACCTGAGTAAACCTGATGATAGTAAACCTGATCACGACCAATGAAATCTAGAAAGCTAGAGGGACAAGCATCAGATATTGAGATATTGACCTTACGTGAGCGTGTATATCGATTATTTGAGATGCTTAAACACTAGAAATACCTAATTGTGTTGTTTTTTCCATCTCGACACTTTCGCCCTTGTGATGATGCTTACATAATCCAGGGTCTTTGGGATAGGTGGGCTGGCTTTATTATTGTTCTGAATGTGGTTTTGCTCCATTTGTTGTAGTGGCATTTTGTTACTTCTTTCTTTTTCTTTTTTTACGGAAAAAAGCACTGCTGTTGCAGACGGTCAATTTACGAACATGTTCACCGCGTTTTTATTTTATAATAAGACTCATGATCCCTACATATTACTCTTGTGGATAGTATAGGGTGTATACAACAAAATTATTGCATTGTGGTCAGGTGTGCACTATTTACAATAAATAATGAAAACAAACTTCAGCCCAGCACAGCGCAAATACCGGTTAAATGCGTGATCGGGCATGCCAAAGAGCGTTTGTAGTACAGAAAGAGCTGTGACAGCGCAGCCGAACACATGCTGGGTGAATGCGCTTTCTTTCGAAAGCACGTTTTCGGTCGATAGAGGGTGAAAAATTGGCCGTGTATCTGCGTGCTTCGCTGCAAATGTCGTCGAAAGACGATAGTCTTTTGCCGGCCGTACTACATGAGTCCTCCTACTCTATGTTGAATTGCCGCATCCCCCTTGGTGTGATAAATGTGGTCAACCACTTACCGTCCTTCACTTCCTGATACAGTGCAAGGAACTAGACGCTATCAGAAAAAAGGGATTTTCGTTACCCTACCGACAGCAATTTCCACTTCATTCTTCGATGTGCAACGGTAGGGATCCGCTTTTACATATCATTGCCGTCTGCCTTTTTGAACGATGTACATAGTTTTCATGCTATATATCAAGGCGATCCGTAGCACGGCGTCTGAAAAGAGGTCGCTGTTGCGTTGAATACAGCAGAAAGCACTTGCCTCGCGGCCCTTGGACTCAGGGGCGTTGACGAGACATTCGTGTTGACCCCATATCTTCATAGTTTTATCCTCAGGACCACTTGTCATTGATTTTCACTTCACATATTTCAAGCCACTCTCATGATTTTAATACTTATTGTTTTGCCTGCCTTCACCGCGAGGAATTTTAAGGCCCCTATACAGCCACTTACCACAATCATTGCTCATCTTTTGTCCCATGGCCTGGCGCTCCTTGGCCATCAAATGGCCCTTGCGCTATGAACCAGCATACATCATGAAACCCTTTACGTAAGAATATTTAACCATGATGGCCATGCAATTCTCTTGTTTAGTTACAGCTCACATATAATGTATTTCATGATGTCTTTTCTTGGCGGGGGGGGGGACATCGCGGTGCGATTTTCTGACCCCCGCTGATTTATTAGTTTATTAGACAGCAGGGAGTTCACGCATATAACGATTGACACTACGTGTTGTGCAGCATTCACAAGGAACAAGCACCTTTGCTCATTTATGCGCCTTTTTGTGGAGTCACCAAGCCCGCTGATTGACGTACTATTCCACTAAATATATAAACTTCGATAGAAGAAAAGTCCCTCTATGGTACATAAAAGCAACTGTATGGTGGCAGCCTCATTCAAGGAATGGCTTGAGCTGAACAGATCATCCTACTTCTGCGCGCTTTTGTGCGGGTGCATAGTAAAAATGAAGACAGCCTCTGTTGACGGCTCTTCAGTTGCGACCACTGCAGGCGCGTCGGCGAGAAGTCACTCAGCACAATCCAATAGACCCTTTCAAACATGTGTCTTAGAAGCACGCCCGTTACTTGCGTGCAGGCGCTGACCATGTTAGCTTCTTTCGCAGACGTCGTCGTCTGTAACGCTCTCATACCCTTCTTGCGCCCGCAAACGTTCTTGAATACCAATATTGCAATTTGTTTCTTGGATGTAAAAGTGAAAAACCCTGGTACTGTTGGTCTTTAAGCATTTCGCAAAATCCTTTCAATTTTTCTTCACGTCGGAGTGATCGCGGCCAGCCGGCCTCTCGGTCGATAATATTATGTTTGCGTCGAGAAGTTGGTCAACGGACCTAGTGTTAAGTGTGAGGCCAAAATTTCTCAACAGCTCATTAGAACTCTTTTAGTGTGAACGTTGTGTTCTAGTGGACAGTTCCCGTTACTACAGCCACAACGTCGTCACCGCGGTGTAAGATACAACTCTTTAGACATGTTCAGACTTCTCGGCTTGCATGCAAGGCGCGTTCGAGCAGATAACGTAACAACGGGGCGCGTCCGTTGGTCCGATGACGCAACTTATGGTGAATTCCACTGGCGGATTCGGAGTGGCCGACGAACTCTACGCCGGAGCACTCCACTCCGGCGGAGAGCATCCGAAGGAAATCTGCCAATGGAACACAAGCACCCTCGCCAGAGCAAACGGTAAAGGGCGCTAGCGCACATCAGCTTCGCAAGCACCCAGCATTCCTCGCCGTTCGCGCAGTTTTCGCGTTCACGGGCGCGAGCGGGGAGAATGGG
Source organism: Rhipicephalus sanguineus (assembly GCF_013339695.2). Classification (NCBI taxonomy): domain Eukaryota; kingdom Metazoa; phylum Arthropoda; class Arachnida; order Ixodida; family Ixodidae; genus Rhipicephalus; species Rhipicephalus sanguineus. The sequence goes on along the minus strand of NC_051183.1, from coordinate 81,187,624 downwards.
CGCGGTCGAACAGCGCATTTCATCGCAAACGCGGTACGCCACGCTCTGCGCACGCGCAGGGAGCTTGCGACTTCCAGTCGAATCCGCCGCTTTTCGCGGAGTAGAGAGAGCTGCTCCGTGGAGTGAAACTGGCGCCGGAGCTGCTCCACATCTGCCAATGAAACACACATGGGGCACTCTCAATCCGCCAATGGAACAGACTTGCTCCGAATGGAGCAGAAGAACTGCTACCGGAAGTGCTCCGAATCTGCCAATGGAATTCACCATTAAAGAGTGAAAACGCTTCCTGCACCATTGCTATAGCAACCGACGTAGTCAGCGGCAACACCGGCGGCCGCCGCATGTCGCGTTTACCGATCGCGAAAAACGCGGTAAGCGTTTCCAACTGCAGTCGCTGGCGTGCCATAGCCGCGTTCACGGACAAGGAAATTCAGATTTCCCGCTAAGTGCCAGTTGCTAAGGGAATGCGTTTTGTCTTGATGTTGCGTCAACCCGCCGACAGGTGTCCACTACCGTCAGCGCAGGTCAGTGGACCGACGGGCACTCGGCGTTGTTACTTTACCTGGTCGACCGCAACTCGCGAGTGTCCTCACCTACAGCGTATATATCTTACACCGTGGTCGTCACTAAGCTTTCTGACGAAGCCCCCCTCTCTCAGAGGCACTTGAATGTCTGTCACTACAATTTACCTTGCAGATATTAGGTTTACATCGAGCGTCTCGGCGAGTTGTTTCGCGTCTCCGCCGCGCTAGAGGCATTGACGATTCTTGCTGTGCTATCGTGAGATATCCTGTTGATTTTTCTTCGTGGCTTATATTGATCCTTGAACAGAGGACGCTGCGTTCGCGTGGCATTCACCTGTTCTTCTAAAGAAGGCCCATCTTCCATGTCAGTTAGATAAACAGCAAGCACAGCATTAGTGCTAGCAGTAGAAAAAATTACACCATTTCCCGCTAAAGGAGACCACGAGACGATGCGAAGCCGGTGCAATTGCACGATCGCGTTCCGTTGGCTTTCTTTGGTCATGCAACCGACCTCGCGTCCTGGAACGCGAAGAGGAACGCCACGAGCGTCTTGTCTTCCCTCTAGCCTGGCCGTTAATTCTCACAGGGCGAGCGGAGAACGCAGTCGGCATGCATGCGAGAGGCGGGCAGCGTAGGAGAGGAGAGAGAGGGGGAGGGGACACGCATGCGCTGGTGCTCATCGCGGCGTTGCGCAGGAGAGAATTTCGGCATGCCTAGCCCGCGTTTCAGACGAAGAGTGGAAAGGGGGAGGGGAGAGGGGAAGTGGAGAAGGGAGGGAAATGGGAAGTGGAGAGGGGGAGGGAATAGGGGAGAGGGGAAGAGGCGAGGGGGAGGGTAGAGGGGAAGTGGGAGAGGGTATGCGCATGCGCAGTTAAGGTGTGGTCACGCCGCACACACCACCACCACCGGATTGAACTCTGCCATAAGATACTTCGCATCTAAAACAAACGTCAGACTTCTCCTACCGCACAGACGCCCGTAAACGCCCTCGGCCTACTCTGCTTGGTTACGAGAGCGTATTGTCTGCTTCTCAGGCGAAAGGTTGCACGCGGCCGCAGGTCACAAAGAAATGGTGAAAGACATACTAGTTAATAAAGCTTATGCATTTAACATTGACATTACTGACAACCCAGCTTTTCTTTTTAGAATACGTAAGAGTGCTGCCTGGGCAATTAAAATAACAGAAGCTTCAAGACCGAAGTCGAGAGAATCGCGATATCAACGACACTGCTCCGAGGGAAGCCACTTGTGAAGGCACCACGAAAGACATCCCGACGGTGATGCATGATGAACAAGGGAGGTTGGTTACCATAATACTAAAGACTGATGCGTTGAGTTGAAGCCTTTCGCTTTTGTTTCCTTCTCTGCACTCATAATTCCTCAACTTGGCGGCTTTCCATCACTCCATCTGTGCTGCACGTCTAGAACAAAGTTTCCTTGAAATAGTTCAGACATTAAATAGTCATCATTGCGAGGACGTCTCCGAAGGGACACCGCGCATTGCCACGAAGAGCGGAGCCACGGCAGAAGAAAACGCAAGAGCGGGCGTTTAAGAGAAATCATAGTTTGTTATGCTATCAGTACCGTGGTTGGGGCTCTCCGTCTGCTCGTGCACGCGCAGTGTCTATTGGTCGCGTAAAATCGAACTTTAGTATTTGATTAGTAACCACTGCTAAGATACATAGAAAAACACGCAAATGATACTTGGAAACAGAATTATACTGAAAAATTTTTTCAACGGTCCCCAGTCCATGTTGCATTTGCAGTGCGAGGAAATCATCTTTATTATTATTATTATTATTATTATTATTATTATTATTATTATTATTATTATTATTATTATTATTATTATTATTATTATTATGCCTATTATTATTATTATTAAATGCCTCTTCAAGCCATTTCGTGGGGAGCTGCGCGATGACATGCTTCATCCCTCTGAGCAAGTGACTGGAATCGAAAGTGCCGTGTAACGTAGACATATTCTACCAAAATGCTCGTGGTCTACGTACCAAGACACGAGAGTTTTTCTCTAATGTTCTTTCGTCTTCTTTTCCTATTATTGCTATTTCTGAAACCTGGCTAGGCGCTGAAATTCCCTCATCTGACTTTTTTCCCCCGACCTACACCACCTTCCGCAGTGACCGAGATTTCAGTGAAACAAGCAGAAAGGCGGTGGCGTGCTGATTGCCATTGACAATTCACTGAAATCCGTTAGACGGAAAGACCTAGAAACTATCGAAGAATCCATTTGGCTAGAAACCAACCTTGAGCGCAGTGAAAAATTGTTGATTGGATGTTTCTATTTACCGCCCAGCATGTCCCCTGCCTCGTTTCATGATGTCATGTCTTCCATTGAACTTGTGGTATCTTCTCATAGTGGGCACAGAATTATTGTTCTTGGGGATTTCAATGCACCTGGAATTGACTGGATCACGCTTACTTTTCTCATTACAATCATTTCATAGAGAAAAAGTGCAGCCTGCTCTTGGACTTTCTGCGTTTAATTCCCTACTGCAACATAACTCACTCGTCAATTCCAGTGGCAACGTCTTAGACCTGTGTGTGTCAAACGATCAACCCCTTGAAGTTTCCCGCTCCGACATCTCTCTTGTACGTCCGGACAAATTCCACCCACCACTTAACGTAAGATTATCCGCATCAGCCGAAACAAAGAGCTTCAGCAGTTACGTAAACAAATCTCCGAGATTTGCCTTCAAGCGAGGTGATTACACGGGCCTCTACCATCACTTGTCTACCGTTGAGTGGTCACAGGTTACTGACAAACCAAATGTTGATGAGCAGGTTGATCGGTTTACGGAGCTTGTACTGAGCAGCATGCGTAATTTTATTCCCCAATATACACCTAAAACAACGTAAATATCCCCACTGGTTCTCATCTGAACTTATCAGTGCACTGAAGCATAAAGACCACGCACACAGAAAATCTAAATGTTCTCCATCCAGCGAGTGGATGGAAGAGTTCAGCTTCCTTCGAACTCTCTCTAAACGCCTATATAAACGGGATCATAGTTCGTACATTGAATTCCTAGAAAAAAGCGCCTCTGACAGGCCGGCTGAGTTTTGGAAGTATGTACGTAAACGGTCCAGCAAAAGCGGAGAGTCCTTCAGACTACTGGACTCAAATGGGGTAGAAGTGCATGCCGTCGCTGACTGTTTTGCCACGCATTTCTCATCCGTTTATAAGGCCCTCAGACTCTAGCACTGATATCAGACAACAGCCCAAGGCGGTTAGCTCATCCAGTGCTTTGTCGCTGGATGAAAATCTTATCTGTGAATGCATTAAGCGCTTAAAACCATCCTTATCGTGTGGGCCAGATGGCATCCCCTCCGCCATACTAAAAGCTTATGGTAGTATATTTGTCCCAGTACTAACTACGATATTTAATAACTGCCTGGACACTTCCACATTTCCAAGCATGTGGAAAACTGCTCGTGTTTTTCCAGTATTTAAGTCGGGCTCTAAAACAGATGCTTCTAATTATCGCCCGATTTCTCTACTATGTGCCACATCAAGATCTTCGAGCTGGCTCTTCACGACATATTGTCTTTTAGTGTGAAAAACTCATTGATTCCTAATCAACATGGTTTTCTCGCTGGCCGCTCAACTACCACAAATCTTGCTAGTTTCATGACGCAGATCTCCACACCTATTTCTCAGAGAGGACAGGTTGACGTAACAGTGGAGTGACATACCCATAGGGCCAATGGGGACGTTTTTTTCCGCTTCCGGCGACGGTGGCGGTTCCTGGATGGGCGGTAATTGACTGGATTTTGGATTTCTGCTGGAGGCGAGCCAATCCGAAAGGAAAAAATCCAATATGGCCGCGCCCGTATGCGGTCGCTTCCTCGCTCGTGGTGCCGCCGGCCCCGCGGCCGCGGCGTCGGTTCGAGCGTTTGCGCACTAATTGCTGCTGCACTGTCTTCTCTCTTTATTGCCGATATACGTACGTAATGTGTGTAGTTGTTTTTCTGCTTCGTTGTAGCCTCTGTGGTAGCATGGCGAATGGTGGCGAGCGGCGCCGTCGCAGCTGCATAGCAGCCGCTTTCGGCGCTCGCTCGAGAAGCAAAAAGCGCCTATAACTTTCTTCACATGACATTTTATTGAAGGAAACGTAAATTGCTGCACATTTAGGCAATATTTGGCTATAATATCGGTAATAATAACAAAAGAAAACGAAAAAGATTCGACATACTGCTGTGGTAAAACCTGAATACAGGAATGCGTACATCGAGCACGCGTACAATATAAATAGGATACGAAAACGCATAATACAATCACATAGCAGGGTAAGCATATAAAGAAGTGCTACATCAGCGTAAATAAGTGTACACATACTAGTTGTATAGATTATGACTAACAGCATGAAGCGAAACAATCCCGCGCATTGAAATATATCATAACAAAACAAGTTGTTCGAATGGTTGGTTCATACTGTGCAAAAGATAATGACGCAACGCAAGCCGAAGAAAACAAGGGGTATAGGAAAAACACTCTTTCCTGTACTTTTTTTGTTATTGCCCTGCGTTGTGTCATTGCCTTTTGCACATACACACACATACTTTTGCATATATGTACACAGAAAGTGCACCTAACAGTCATAGCCTTTGGCTCATGTAGACGAACCCATGGAGCATAAGTATATCAATGTCATAATATGCTGCAGTGCTACAGCATATTATTTTGTAAAAGCAGTGAGACAAATCTACCGTTTGGCTCAGCTATTCCTGATCATGTTTTCCTCCAGGTAAATGTGTTGCAGACAAGCTCACGTGATGTGAACAAGACACGCGATGCTTTAATTTTCAAGTAATAAAGGGAGAAAAACGCAACAAAGAATGGTCTAGACTCAGTTGCAGAGGTGACCTTTGAAATTTGTGGAAACATTGTGGTTGTGACCGGTGAACAACAGGAATGATCACAGGTCATTAGTTAAGTTGGAAGTGGTGCGAAATACTCAAGGTAACATGAAATATACACGAAGATAAGCATCTTATCAAAGAAATAAGTAAAGTGCAAAGTTGAACGCAGCTTCCCTATTATTTTTCTACCAGGTATCATGTTGGATCCATCACAATGTCAGAAGATTTTCTGAGCAGTACTTAAATTGCAGATGGGGAACGCTGCACAGTTTCATCATAATGTGTCACTAACTAAAACTGCATCGCTTGTCATTCGTTGGTTCAGGAAGTGGTATGTCGGAGTTTGCAGAGTTTAGTTAAACAAGAAACACAGTTGCTCTACACAAACAGTACGTTGTGATAGTGTCAGTGAGTATGGGTGCATGCTTCTATTCAAACTAACATGCATGTCAACCGAGTCGCAGCTTCTGCACAAACCCCTCTGGAATCCTCACAGAGCTGAGCACTTCATCAATGTATCTTTTATGCCTGTGAATAGCTGACACCATCAGTTCTTTGCAGTGGCACAACAGTCATGACCAGAGGTTTGTAATTGAAAAGTGACAGAGCCCCTGGGTGCTGAAAATCTTTTAGACTTGGTGAGCACCTGAATTCATGCATGCTTCAAACTTCGTGGCCCGTCGCAGTGGTCTAGTGGTTACGGTGCTCAACTGCTGGCCCGAACGTAGTGGGATTGAATCCCGGCTGCATATTGCCACGCTCGCTTCTTCTTTTATTTTGATGTGTTCGAGTTTGACCAGCAAGGACGGTTATCAACGCTCGACGCTGGCCGTGAAGCAGTGTTCGAGAAGCTTCACGATTTTAGTAGATCGTTTTGTTAAGATTGCGTGCCGCACGCGAATGTTCCAGCTTTGTCGAGAGATAACGCCGCCACCAGCGATATTGCTGGAAAGTTACATAGCGCCTGTATAAAAGCCGACGCGCTTGACCGCTTGTCAGTTGATCGACGGACGACGCCGGTTCGCCGCTATATTTGTACAGCGTGTATTGCTGTAGTTCTAGTTCTCATTTTCCGGCCACAAGTTCGGCCAAATAAACAGTTTCATCCTGCAAACGCCGACTGCTGTCTTCGTCGACGTCACGACCACGTGACATCTGGTGGAGGTGCTGCTTCGCTCATGTTGCGGTCGCCCCCGTCAGGCCGTGAACCCAGTCCGGGCCGCAACGAAGACATCGACGCCTACCCCGAACAGCGAGCAAGCCGCAGGAAACAAGGACTACCTCCAGAATACCAGCCTTTACCCGACAAGACCAGGAAGACCCCGACCATGACCAACACAACAGCGACAATGACAGCAACCATGCCGCTTGCACCCGTGCTGCTACAGCGCCCAAAGGAACCACCGACCTTTCACGGATCATCTGCTGAAGACCCGGAAAGTTGGCTGGAGAAGTACGACCGCGTCGCCATTTTTAACGAATGGACCGATGAAGACAAGTTAAGACACGTCTACTTCGCCTTGGAGGACTCTGCCCGAACTTGGTTCGAGAACCAAGAGCGAAGCCTCACGACGTGGGACATTTTTCGCACAAGATTCCTTGCCACATTCACGAGTGTAGTCCGCAAGGAGAGGGCCGAAGCTCTGCTGGAAACCCGTGTGCAGCTTCCAAACGAGAACGTGGTGCTGTGCACGGAAGAGATGAGCAGACTGTTCCGACACGCCGACCCAGCCATGCCCGAGGACAAGAAAGTCCGCTTGCTCATGCGAGGGGTAAAGCAAGAGCTCTTCGCTGGGCTAATGCGGAACCCACCGTCGACAATCCAAGAGTTCGTCTCAGAGGCGACGACGATTGAGAAGACGTTGGAAATGCGCAACCGGCAGTATAATCGCCGATCGATTCAAGACAACCCAGTTGTTCATGCTGTCGGCTCCGACGACCTGCGCGAAACGATCCGAGCGATCGTGCGGGAAGAACTACGCAAGCTCTTACCCTCACCACAGCCTGAAGTTGCGTCGATCGCTGACATCGTCCGAGAGGAAATCGAGCAGTCTCTGGGCACCCCCGAGTCAGCGCAGCCGCAGCTGCAAGCAGTGACCTATGCTGCTGCAGCCCGACGCAACGCCCCCCCTCCTCGCCCAAGTCAAGACGCCGCGCCGCCTCAGCAGTTCCGCCGCCAGGCACCACCGCCGCCGCCACCGACGTCATACCGCCCGCCAGCCGGCCAACGATACACGCCGAGGAAGACCGACGTTTGGCGCGCCCCCGACCACCGCCCACTCTGTTACCATTGCGGAGAAGCTGGCCACACTTACCGCCGCTGCCAGTACCGACAGATGGGACTGCGTGGATTCGCCATCGACGCGCCGCGTCCACAGCGAGGGGAAAGACCACGTGACATCGCCGACTACCTCGCGGGAACGCAATGGACGCCCCGACAACCTTCCCGTTCGCCGTCGCCAGGCCGCTACGTCTCTCCCCAACGCCGACCATACACTGGCCCAAGTCGGGGCCGGTCACCTAGCCCGTATCCGGAAAACTAAGGACAGCAACCGATGGAGGTGCGGTTGCTGTACGACGAAATACCGAAGATCCTCCGCCGCCGACGACGACGCCACGACGAAACATTCAGGACACGACGCGAACCAGACAGAGCCCTGACGAAGAAACCTCGCGGATCGATGTAGACCTGACGACGCAACGTGGAAGCAGCGGTACAAACCGACGTAGCCGTGACCCGACGCCGCGGCCTAACTGCAACGCAAGACGACGAACTAGTGACCTCGACGTTCTTATCGACGGCCACAGCATCACAGCCCTCGTCGACACCGGAGCCGACTATTCTGTCATCAGTGGACCGTTCGCCACGAAGCTGAAGAAAGTTAGGACAGCCTGGGAAGGCCCCGAAATCCGGACAGCTGGAGGTCACCTCGCAACGCCAGAGGGAATCTGCACAGCGAGACTCACCATTAACAACAGGATTTATCCCGCGAACTTCGTAATCCTGCCGCGTTGCTCGAGAGATGTCATCCTTGGTATGGACTTCTTAGGCCTTCATGGTGCAATCATCGACCTGAGGTCTAAGTCAATAACACTGTCCACGGAAAAGGCACTACGGCCGCACACTCCGCCAAGAAAGCACGCCTTGAATGTGCTGGAAGACCAGGTCACCATTCCACCTCGCTCCAGCGTCATCATTTCCGTCGGCACTCAGAAATCAGCAGACCTCGAAGGCGTTGTTGAAGGCGACAAGCACCACTTGATTAACCTCAAGATTTGCGTCGCAAGAGGAGTAGCAGAGCTGCGGGCAGGGAAAGCAACAGTTATGCTCACGAATTTCAGGAACGAGTACAAGCACGTGAGCAAAGGCACGACGGTCGCCTACATCAAAGAAATCGTAGAAGCCAGCAATGCTTTCGGCCTCACCGATTCTCCCGAGCCTACTCCGACGAATAAAGCGCCGCAACCAGCTTTCGACATCAATCCCAGCCTTCAGAAGCACAAACAAGAACAGCTCAAAACCCTGCTCTTGCAATACAAGGACTGCTTTTCGTTGTCGTCAAGAATTAGGCAGACTCCCGTGGCAAAACATCGCATCATAACAGAAGAATGCGCCAGACCACTCCGTCAGAGCCCGTACAGAGTTTCGACGCGAGAACGCGAGGCCGTGAAGCAACAGGTCGACGAAATGCTACGCGACGACATCATCCAGCCGTCGAAGAGTCCGTGGGCATCCCCGGTGGTGCTAGTGAAGAAGAAGGATGGGACTCTACGTTTTGCGTCGATTATCTTATGCTTGTGGTTGGTATGCTGCTAGGTGACAACAATGCAGATGCACTCTCCAAGTTGTTGAGGAAAGCAATTGTTGTCACCTCACAGTTTCCTTGAGAAAGCTTGAAGAGCTTGCCAATCCAAATATGTTTTAGAGCCGCCACGAATTGGTACACATTTGGTGTCTGATTGCAGCCATGTTTTTGACAAATTATTCCAAAAAAGTTTTCTAGAGGATCTTGCTGCAATCAACGTGTGAAAAGATGAGTGAAATCAAAGTCCTCTTTTAAATCAGTCCACAGCAACAACAAGGCTTTGATTGTAATCTGCCAACTTTTAACAGTGCGCAGCTGCTTGTCCCGAGGACTACCAAAGTGCCATTGGGCAATCCAACTGATGCATGACTCAAGGGAAGCACGGTGTTCCGACCCATCAGTCATTGCATACCGCAACTTATCGTCCTGATTTTTTAGGGTCGAACTGTTCTGGCTGTCAAAAATCTTATCCATTCTTTCTGTGAACAGAGCTGTAAATTTAGCATCAACAGGAAGCTCTTGAATGGCAATGAGAGTGAGGAGTGCCACAGAGACAGATTCACTGAATACTTGTGTGGCATACTTCACTCTTATGTCAGCCACGGCCGCTGGATGAAAAAGCGCACTTTTTATCCAGCGGCCGTGTGTCAGCAAAGGGCATCTTGCAGATATGTTGCTCTTTGAGCTTCCTTGGCAATCTTTCTTTTTTAAATGTTCAGTTGGTGTGTTAGAGGCGTGATTTGCGAGTATTTTTGTAAAAGGTTTGAATGTACACCCAGTCAACAACCTCGGAGCCAATCGTGAGCTTGTGTTTTCTCAAATTATTCCGCGTGCATTTTATCAGGTGTGGGATGTCAAACATGAAGTATAGTTTGCAGTTGTTGACAGTAAAACATGGTTCATGAAGAGAATGGATCAGCATTCTTGACAGGCTGACATTGTTTGACCCTTGCTCATAGATGACCACTATTACCAAAAGACCTTTTTTTTCAAGCTGCATAATTACATCTAATAGCAGCTTGTGCATTGCAAGAGCTGACGTTGCATTGCGGGACACTGCAAAGGCTACTGGCTGCATCCCAATTCTCGATATGCCAGGCACAGCCATTAGAATGGCTGCATTTGCCACACGAAAAGTCCTTGTGTTTCCATCATATGTGTAGCCAATCACAATATCTTTTGATTGATCGTACATCAATTGTCTTTTCAAGGCTATTTAATCGAATAAAAGACAGCATGCTTTGTCTTGCAGAGGCCAGGCTTTAATGATTGATTCTATTGCATCCATGGCACCTGGAATGATACCAGGTGTCATTGGGATGACTGCCAGCCAGCACCTGAGTGTCCGCACATGTGGCAAGTGAAGCATTTCTCTGAGGAAGCGTGAATTGAGAGTGAATTGTTTCATCCATTTGGACCAATGTTTTTTTTTTATTTTGGGAACGTACCAAGCCTGATTCGTGCTTTAAGCACTTCAAAAAAGATCCTTTGACAAATCCGGTTCAAGCTTGTTTAAAACCTCCTGCTGCGTTACTCGCCTCGCCTCGTCCCTTTTTTTCATCTGACCGACTGCCTTGCGATACCTTTCACTTCATGAGTGAAGTGTTAGCAGCTTCTTTTTGGTGCGAAAGGTGTGCACAGAGCTGCGTTTTCTTCGCCCACTTTTTTGGCGTTTCTTGCATCTGCTCCGCGCTGCTGCCCTCTTTGGAAAATTGGAGGCCGCTCGGACCAGGCTCAGCTGAAAAAAAAAGACATGGAAGAATGCGAAGGTATAGGCTTTCATCAGTCTTGTAGAGAAAAAAATCACGATTAAGCTATCAGGGCGCAATCACAGGGCTACTAATATACGGACCACTATGTGCTGCCATGCCATTTTTCATTGGAAGCAATGTGTATTCTGCGACTGAGACAGGAATCATAATTGATTTATACATTCCAAGCATTTTATCTTCAAATAATCAAAGGAAATATCACAAAGCATTGCAAAAATGAACATTTCATGAAATGCTGAACAGAGGCAATGACATTTACAAAGTGGAGGATTTTGAATGATTCATCTCATAAATAGCTATCTGGGCTGCATAAGCCACATTTATATGGATGCACACCTTGATTGTGCATCATATTATGCTGGCCTATCTCGCAGAGCTACTCTCAACACAACAAATCGGACAGCACAATTTTCAGTGTGAACCATGTAGGTCAAACTGCACCCACCTTATATTTGAAATATAAATAATTGCGTGAACTAAATCAAGGGTTGCAGGCCCTGAACTATATGTATGGTTTTGTCAACATTATAGGTTGTGACAATATTACACAGGCTTAGGTGTCCATATCTACTAGGAAAACATCAAGACTACTGGTCCATACTTCCTTATGCAGATGCAGGATGTGTACTTTGCAATAATTCTCTCTCTCACTTTTTGCACTTACCATCACTTGGTGAAACCTGTGACGGTGGTGTGGGCCTTCTTGTGGGTGTGCTTGGCGAAGCGGCTGTTGAAAAAGAAATAAATATGCTATAAAAGGCTGGCAAGCAGGTATTTTATTACCCTCACTTTGCATTGCACGTGTGAATACTGAGCAACAGACTTGTGGAGCAATTTTCACATGTGCCTAAGGAAAACTACTCAGTGTTTTCATCTCTATGGAATGAGCTCAACAAAGAAAGCACTGAGTCTATGCATTGATGTAGAAAAAGAAAAGATATCTATACCACGCAACAAAGTTTTTTTGCAGGGAGGTTGGTTTGTTGTGAACTCATACCGAGCTCCACAAACACTAGAGGAGTAAGGACGGAAACAGGACAGAGTACAAACTATTTATATTGTGAGATGCCAAAGGCCACTTTCGCTGCTCTATCTCCCTGTTTCTTCATTTTGCGTTTGTACAGCATGCTATCAGTTCATCAATACCATGTAAACAGTGCACTCAGACATTCTTACTGGAAAGCATGCAAAATGCTACTCTATGAGTGCAAGCTAACAGCATTTTTTTCCCCTAGAGTACATTTCCTGCATTTAAGGTTTACGTACAGCAATTGTTCTCATAGCACTGGTAATTGAAAAACAGCTGTGGCATTTCTACCTACTGTTCTAATTTCAGAGAACAATCTGCTCGAGTGTGCAGGTGTAGAATACAAAATAGTACCGCTCTTTGTTTTTATTTTTTGCAAGCTATTCGTGCAGTATTGCAGTGGCACCACCAACCGAATATTCTGTACCCTTTCATTCCAAGCAGAAAGGTGAAACAGATCCTTATTCGGTACACCTACCTTCCACACTAGGGTGGCAGTCTCAGCAGCAGGGACGGCAACTCGCTTACAGTAAACTGGTTGCCTGCAATTAAAGTACTCGAACTTAGTCACCCTAGGGTGAAAAAACAGCTGGTAGAGTAAATACACTTGCAAACTTTTAAAGGCATGGCACTAAGCTTAATAAATGTGCTTGTTTTTAACCTCCACTAAATTATAATTACCGATAATTACATATATCCCGACAATATTCTCTGAATTAAAACTTGATATATGAAACACAACTCGATCGAGTTCTTGTTTTTCCACTGCTTTTGCGAGTCGAAACGATATTGTAAGCTTATAAGGAATTATGGTGTGTAAACGCTAAGCGCAAACAGCGCATTGAAAAAAAAATACAGAAAAGTGAAAGGGTGGCGGTGGGGATGGGTCCAGATTAGAGAGGAAAAAAAAAGCGCGGCCTGTTTCATGAACATCCAAAACCGAGCTTGGCCATGCCTTCGCCCGTTGGAAGCATCACGAGGGAGTAATGAAGAGATAAGCGAAACTGTTTCCGGGAGCTTCCCGAGAGCGAAAAGGGGCAGGTGGGTATCACGCTTGGTTCAAGGTCCCCCGTCGAGCAGCGCGGCAAGGTACGCCGAAGGGAAGGAATGCGGACAATTTACGGCGACAAAAATCCGAGCAGGCGGTCGGTGTGTAAACAGACACACAGATGAGGAACGCGGTGGTTTTCACTTGTGCAACACCGCAGCACACATTCGAATCTGAGGGCAGTGTCCCGAGTTCGCTACTGGGGCATCCGCAATAACTTTGCGAGCGATACTTTCGTCGGCTGCGAGCACCACCCATAAACTACACGGACGTGATGTATACGCACGCATTAAAGCGCTTAAAAAACAGCTGCAGCGAGCACAACAACTATCCCACTCCGTTAATGTTACTAGCACGCATAAGTTAAAGTAACACGTAACAAAACACCCTGAAGACACGGTTGCATGACACGGTAATCCGAATTGGTTAGCTTTCATGAGATAGTAGAGGTAACGTCAGGCACTGAGGCACGCACATATATACTAACGCGAGCAACCATAACTAGCGAACAGCTCCGCTTTTGAGAGGTGACGCCGTGTCAAGCCACAAATTGCAGCCCGCCCACTAAGTTTAACTTATTATCGTAACCATTTCTCAAACAGATAGCTGCAGCAACGAATGGCAGCAAGAAAATTCGCTGTTCATTCAGCAGTTTCAAATCATAACGGTCAACGACAGTCAAATCAAAACTTTGCGAACATCTTGGGAAGTATATAATAGTGAACGTATAAATACCTGTGGTCAGCAGGGATTCTGAAGAAGTGTTCGCCTTCATTCCCCGAGGAATCGCACCACTTCACGCCGCAATAAAGGTGCGACATCGCTGCTCCTCGCTGCGGTGGTAAAGTTTGCGTTTCTACGCGCTCTCGTGCTTGCGCGTCGTCTGCTTGTGCGCTGCGCAGGCGTGATGGTGGCGGTACCTAGCGGAGCCACGCACAGTCATGTTTACAAAACTTCTTTAAACCTTTGCCTTGTAATACTCGTGGCTGGTTATAGTTTAATGCAGAAGCACCTTTTTATTTACTACCGTGTACTACCGTGGCCGCGTTATTTTATTTTTATTAGGCTTACTGAGGCCTTCACTTCCCGCCCGTACCAGGTTCGCTGCAATCGTTTCGACGGTAGCGACGCCCCATGGCCCGGACGCCAAACTGCCATCATGCCTCGGGCCTGGACGTAATTTACTGTGACCTGAGCAAGGCTTTTGACGTAGTCAGCCACACGCTGATTATGGTTAAACTTGCGCACTTTGATGTTGACTTGTCAGTTGTGAATCTCCTGCAGAGCTATCTGCTCAATAGATATTGTTATGTTGCCGTAAATGGCCAAACGTCTTCTTTGTATAAAGTGACTAGTGGGGTCCCTCAAGGGTCGGTATTAGGCCCACTCCTATTTTTAATTTACGTTAATGATGTTTCTTTTGCCATTCATAATTCTTCTTTCCTCTTGTATGCCGATGACATGAAGATTTTTAAGGAAATTCATTCAGTTAACGACTGTCGCTTGCTGCAGTCAGACTTGCGCTCTTTTTCCGAATGGTGCGACGGTAATAACCTTTCTCTGAATACCTCGAAGACAAAATTCATGTCTATCACTCACAAAACATCTAGCGTGTCATTTCAATACTCTGTCAATTCTGTGCTGTTATGCAAGGTTTATGAAATCAGTGATCTTGGTGTTGTTGTTGACAGCGCGTTAAACTTTTCTTCTCACGTTAAGCGTGCTGCTATGCGGGGCCTTCGTTCTCTCGGATGTGTTTGTAGAATATCTCGAGAATTCAGGTCTCCCATGGCCTTACACAAATTGTACACGGCAATATGACTTCCGCAACTTGAGTATGCGTCCGTGATACGGAATGGCATTGCTAAATCCAGCAGTAACACCATTGAACGAGTCCAGAAAAATTCCTCAGCATATATAACCATCGCTTTGCTAAAAATGACTCTGGATCTTGTTCAAGTACTGCTGAATTATTACCGCTGCCATCACTTCACTGCCGACGAAATCGCTCTGATCTCTTATTTCTTTACAAGCTAGTCCACGGTATCATATCCTGCCCTGTACTTCTCAATTGTGTAAATTTTCGAATTCCGCGTAAGTTAACCAGAGAGAACAGACCGTTTCATGTACCCGGCTGCTTCTTCCAACACTCTACCGTTCACAGAATACAAAGTCTCTATAATGGTAATTTTCTTGATCTTGACGTTTTTCATAGCCCACAATCATTGTTTTTATCCGAGCTTTGCACTGTTTTGACATAGTGTGGCACAATGTACAAAGTCTTCCCTTCTCAGTCTTTCCACATAGTTGTATATATGCAATCTAACTTTTTATGTCCCGACAATATTCCTCGTGTTGTCTTATTTTAGTCCTCCCCTTTTGTGTTCATTTCCCTTTGTCTACGTGTTTTTGCTCTTTTTATTTCTGAAAACTGTCTCTACTGTATTGTTTATTTTTATTGTTTTTTTTTGCGTGCGCCAGCACAAAGACCTTACGGTTGTTCCTGGGCACGTTAAATAAATCATTGATTTATTATTATTATTATTATTATTATTATTATTATTATTATTATTATTATTATTATTATTATTATTATTATTATTATTATTATGGTATTGTTTTATTGTTTTTTAGATAATGTGCATTTCAGTGAACCACGGAATGCCTGGACAACAATATACGGCAAAAGCCATCTGAATTTTTCACTCGGTAATTTAGAATGACCAAGGCACATATTTTCGCGCCCGCTTACCGCTGATGGGACAGTGAGACTAAGCAGAGCTTCTGTAGATCGCAATGAGCTGATACTTGAGATTACATAGTAGAACTTCTAATACCTGCCTTTATTTGGCAGTGTCCAGGCTGCAGGAAAATTGCTATACTAGTTTGACTTCAGGAAAGGTGCAGAACAAATTGGGGCACGCTTAAGCTTCGTCTTTAAGAGCTGAACGCGATAGCGATATCCGACCCCATCCTCATCCTGTTCAGTTTGGCTTGTCATTATGTTCAGTCGCCCGGTCTCACACACGCACGCACGCGCGCACGCACGCACGCACGCACACACACACACACACACACGCACGCACACACACACACACACACACACACACACACACACACACACGCACACACACACACACGCACTCGACATACCTATAGTAAAGGTAACGGTTTCCGCCCTCTTCAACAGTACATTTATGACAACAGTGTACCCACTACTTGTGTTTAAGTGAATGCAAACTAATGTGTATGCCCTTTGTAACGGGTATCATGCTTTAAAGCAGCAGCAATTACGCGCGTGATACTTTTTCGAGGTTGCGATGCACCCACTGTGTTCGTAAGGGACTACGTGCAGTAATGTGTGTGCCTTTTGCAATGGGTGACCGGCTTTAAACCACCGATTTGTTATGCAGTTCACATGGTGCGACGCCCGATGGCAAACGGGCTTGTACACCATTTTAGTGCGATATTACATCTCGCACTGTGATACCTGTACACAGGACGCGTATGTTTGTGAAACACTAAAGTTAATTTCAGTGCAGTTCCAAGCAATGGAGTGGCCCTGTGAAGAAAGACGAAAACGACGGTCCGGATGGACGCGTTTTAAATGCGAAGCATTTCGCTAAGAGCGTTTCTATCTACGTATGTATCTATCTATCTATCTATCTAGCCGCCTACGTCTGGGCGCTCTCATGCTCGCCTCCTTAACTTGGTATAGACCAAAATTTGCATGGGAGGGCAAGAGGATTTGACGAATATGATTGCCAGGTCACGACATGAATAACGTTAACATCCTGTCGCGTACGTTGTCAAACCCTTTCCACTAGACATGTGTGGCACATACCCGTTTACCACGGGCCGCGGTGTATGGGTATGCGCCACAGGTGATCGACAGTTTATGTCTACCCAGGAACGGCGAGAACAGACATTGGTAACTTAAATGCTAGAGAGTTAAGTAAAACCAACATCGGCAGCGTTGACACAACGAATGGAAATAATGAAAATTAGGATCCCAGCAGGAATCGAACCCAAGCATTCTGCGTGGCAATCATGTATTCTACCACTGCGCCACGCCAGGTCTATAAATGGTTTGGAAAAACAGCCTACGCAGGCGTAAAATCGGTGCCACGTCAATTGTGGTTGTGGAGCTGGCTATCTAATTTTACAAGAAAGCAATAAACACTACATGATACTCCTACGATGTGTACTGCTACGATACGGGCGTCATATCAGATTGACGTCTGTAGTTCCAGTGTTGGCTCCGCTTTTATAGCAGTCTAATAAAAATTACGTTTGTATTCCTATGATTCAGCAAGCTATATTGAAGCATTGCTCGACCCCGGCGGAATACATTAACGAAAGTTGCATATGATATCCACATCACCGCATCGTAAAGTGCACTTCGTCCACCAGAAAGACGAAGTGTCCTCTTCATTTCTTAGGAGCCTGGGCGATGGCCTCATGATGACCGAGGATGATGTCAGATTGATTGACAGCCATTTGTAGACTAGGTTACGTAGGCCACATACGCCCAGGTAGTCTACGAATAGGACAAACACCATCCAATGATGTTGGTCTACGTAGCACTATCCAGTTCATGATGACTGAGGGGCGCGAGAAAATGGCACACAACGAAAAGTCATCATGAACAAATACCAACTCGCCCGACTTTTTACCTTACTTAGCACTATCCAGGCCTACCAGCCTCGACGGCCTATGCCTCACCAACGTGTAAGATGGCTTCAGGTTCCGACATGTCGCCGGCTCTGTCGACAGACAATTTGTCGACGAAATGACCGAGGCATCCACGAATTCCAACAGCTCTACTATACCACATACTTCAATACATATGGACCCCTCTTCACCACGGTCACCACCGGATTCTATAACAAGTCATGACCAGCTGCTGGTGCTCACTGATCACGGTGATGAAGCCCTTGTTCAAGAACTGTCAAGAACTTCTTGCACACATGCACACGGGTTCGTGAAACGCGCGTGCGTTCTCGGGACACGTATCAGCACTACATATCAGTTACCGCTTCTGGTGTTGGTAATACTCACGTTGTCATTGGCAGCGTTATCCAACCGTAAACAACTGCTTATATAACACATATGCAGCTCTTCAACATATTTATGTGTGCGTATAAAATATATAGAAATCTCTAGCGTCATTTTGTAACTTGTCGCACAGTAAAAAAAGTTACGCCATGGTCACCTACCCGCCGCATGCTTCGCATAACATCGACTCCCACGGTACGTGGGATCTGCCGATTTTTTTCATGTTCTCCGCTTCCAAAGATTTATCGGTCATGGGCTGAGGTGCTGCTCAGGCTTTAGCCAGCGGCAATGACTTCCGTGTTGTACTGCCTCGCGTTCCCACCGGTAAGCTGGCTGTGGATTCGGTTCTTCTACATGCGGACTTAGCTGATCGCCCTTACCGGGTTCAAGACTTCAGAGATGCTCTTCGGGACATTATCGACTTGAAGGAAATAAGTTGTGTGGGTCACCTTCGAATGTCACATGTATGAATGGTCACGCGCAAGTCAACGCTAACGAAAACAAGGTTAGTCACAAGAGGTGAATTTTTCGTCAAAAATCGTCGATGCCTCGTGATTGCCCGGAGCCCACAGAAGTAAAGATGAAGCTCATCTGGCTTCCTGGGCACTTGGAAGACACCTATATTCGCGAGGCACTGCAAGTGTTTGGGGAGGTCAAGGCAATATCAATAGAAAGCTGGAAAGTGGCGGACATGGAGCAAATGCAGACGCTAAATCGCGATGTTGTTTTAACGCGATACCGTTAGAGAGCTCGTGTCGCAGAAATTCCGCCGTCGGCGTCGGCACCGTTGGTTGTTAGCGAAAAATCGAGAAATAAGCAAATAAAATAAAGAATAATATCTTCGGTCCCATTGAGGATTGAACCCGGGCCGTTCGCGGGGCACGCGGGTGTCCTACCACAAAGCCACGAAGTTACTTGCAGCTGCTTCGAAAAAAAAACACTACAAAAATGGCATGTAGTGGAAGGAGTCTCCTAATGCATTTTGTTCGGCAGGTGTCACGACGAAAACGAGCCCATTGGGCGATTTGTAGACGCATTTGGGAAGCGATCAAACTACGTCGAAAAAGGCGGGGATAGTGCAGCCATCGCCACTAAAAACACGCACGAACTTTCAAACAAAAGTGGACAACTATGTCCATCTAGCGGAAAACATATCAAGCTAACGCCGGCTTGCGGTGGGGTTGATCAAGCAAACACCAAACTCTAGATAATGTGCTGCCATCTGTGAGGCATTATGAGACTCTTCATGGCCTCCGAGATGGCGAGCGCGCGGCGTATATCTTGGAGGACATGCGACTCTTGCTTTAGATCAAAAACCTGTACCATTCGCGCGCGCGCGTGTGTGTGTGTCTGTGTGCGTGTGTGTGTGTAACAATACACATTAATAAGTATGCATTTAGTGGTTGAAGTGCGCACTAGGGGCCAGATTTCGCTATCGCGTTCAACTCTCAAAGGCGAAGCTTAAGGGTCCCACAATTTTTGTCCCTCGCTGATGAAGTCCACGTTGGCGATGTTTCCAACATTCTTTCTGTCTGCGGAGTGCAAAGCCTCGTCCTGATCTCTGGCCGTCCACTACTTTGCCTTTGGCGCAGTAAGGTTGGGCACATCCGTCGAAACTGCAGGACTCCTCGCTGCGACGACTGTCGACGCTTAGGCCATTCAGCCGAGGACTGTGTTGTAACATACGCTAACAAGCTGAGGCAGCGCACGCAACAGCCACATGATAGTCTACAAGAGCATATCATGGATGCCTTCGAGGTTCAGGATGCAACAGGAAACGCACCGGGAACTTCAGATTCTGCTGGTTCCACCCAGAAGGATCTAGAACAGGCAAGAAAATCAGTTGCTGTTGACACAGTCGAAACTTCTGAGTGCAAAGTACCAAGTGCATCTTGCAATCAGCTGACCAAAAATTGCTCCGCACAGCCTCTAGCACAAGGAAAAGTCTCCACGAAGTATGGCGCTGCGCTAATCCAAAATGGCACCGAAGAGCCTCTAGCAGAAGAAAGAGACCTTAGGAAGGATCCTGCTAAAGATGCTTCAACTGCTTGCACTGCAGCTCTGCAGCAGCTTTTTCCTCATGGCGTGGTGTTTGATGATGATATGCAGGCTTCAGTGGATACAAGACCGAAGCGCCGCCCAACGTACAGCTCGGATTTAAGGAAGCAGAGTGACCCAGCGACAGGCAGAAACATGTCACACCGTCTTCGAACAGCCCCGCACAAAGGGAAGTGTCGGCGATCCCGATCTAGGAGGCATGAGGGGGTATGGTATCAAGGGAAGCCTCACCATCAACCCTCAGGACTGATCACATGGGACAATAAGCGCAATAGAAGGTAATCACCAGGGCGCGATCTCAGTGACTTATCTTTGCAACCTTGAACGTACGTGGCCTTAGGTCTTCCTAAAAACAGGCGCAGCTCCGTAGACTTTTTACACGAAAGCGTCTCCACTGTGTCGCCATCCAGGAGACAAAGATCGAGAGCGACGAAGAAACTAAAAGGGCCCTGCGGCCTTTTCTGTCTGAGTATAATGTGTGTGTTTCACATGCACAAGGTTTATCTGCGGGCTGTTGGCTGTTCCTGAGAAAGAGCCTACCCTGTTCAGCAATCAGTACTAGTGTTGATAACGAGTACAGTTATATATGCTGTGATTTTTTTGCAAGGAGCGCCGTGCCGAATTATCAATCTATATGCGCTTAATGAGGTTTCGAAACGACTTGATTTATTCAAGAACATGACTAGTTTATTTGACTCCGACAGATGCAATGGGTGACTTCAACTGTGTATGTGAAGCTAATGATCGTAACAATCCTAATGGCAGGCGAGACAGGAGTCTGTATTAGTGCCTATGTACGTGTTCTCCCTTCTTGTCCCGTCTTCATAATTCTGCGCTTGACACTTCAGATACGAGACAGGAGGGGCGAGCTTTTATCCGGTATTTTAGATAACGCGGGGCTAATCGACATTGGTGTCTCGAATCGTGTAACGACATATACAAGAGTTCAGGGATGTTCTTATGCTCACCTTGATCGAATTTACGTGTCCTCATCACTCCTCTCTCGTAAAATGTCCTGTAGCACTGAAGCAGTGTCATTCTCAGATGATTGTATTGTTACTCTGCAAATTGGTGAAAATCATCATAAACAATTCCGCCCACAATGGGACTTTTGGAAGATGAACTCAAAGCTTCTCTGCGATCAGGAATTCATGAATCGTGTTCAGACGGCAATGAGGCAATCTTTTTCAATTGCTTTGCATATATTCGCTGCTTGGAAGTGTTTAAGTTCGTGTTATAGCTATAGAAATTCGAGTTGTTAAGCCTTACTATAGAAAGTATGAAGAAAAGGCACTCCTTAAAAGTATTTGCGACCTTTATGAGATGGAATGCGAAATGCCAAGAACGTGCGTAAATAAACTGAAAATATTAAATGTCAGCTTCAGAGATATGATGCAGCCCGCTACAAAGGGGCGCGTATTCGATGTCAAAACCGGCGCGCCTTGAATTCTGAGCAACCCACGCGTCAAGTTTACTGGATGAAAAAGAATTCCAGACTTATACTCTAACGGTGCTCTTATAACAGATAAAAGAGACATCACTTTGAAGTTTGAAAAGTACTATGAAATTTTATTTAGTTCTCTCTCTGGTGATCCTGACGTTCACCTGAAGGCTAGTTTTGCTTCCCTCTTGACCCCCTTGATGGACGATCATTGTGCAGTCAATCATGGACCAATTATGATACAGGAAAATGAGCAGGCAATTGACAACTTACCTTTATCGAAAAGACCTGGCCCTGATGGCATCTCAGCTGAATTTTACAAAGCTATAAAAATGCTTTCTCCCATATTGCTGGATATTTAAAAAAAAAGTTATAACATGGAGACACTCCCGCGGTCTTTTTGCCAAAGCCACACTGTTTAATACCGAAAACCTCTGAAGAGGAAGAAAAACTTCGCTCCGTCGAAGGTTTCAGGCCAATATCGCTGTCAAATGTGGACTACAAAATTTTTTGCGAAAGTATTATCAAATAGGTTGCAATTTGCGATGTCGATTCTCATCGGGTCTCATCAGACACGTGGAATTCGGGGCCGATCTGTACAAAACAATATACACGTTCCTCTTAGAGTTCTTCTGTTCTGCTATGGTTATCAAAAACAGCTTGCGATCCTACAGGTAGACCTTGGAAAAGCCTTTTATCGTGCTAGTCATTCTTTCCTTTTTTTCTCTTGAGCATGTCAATTTTGGTACAGTCGTGCTTAAAGGTGTTAAATTTTTTATAATGAATCTTCAACTCATTACTAATGGTCAACTCTCGAAACCTGTTTCTATTTGCTCTTCGGTGAAACAGGGATGCCCGATGTCACCACTTCTGTTTGCACTTTATCTAGAGCCGCTGTGCTTAAGCATAATACAGTCCAGTTGTATTCGCGGCTTCAGTATATTAGGCAGTGAAGTCAAAGTATTCGGTTATGCAGATGTTGTCGCTTTCCTTTGCACAGATAAACCAAGTTTAGAAAATGTGGTATCTACAGTTGAAAAGTTTTGCGTTGTATCAGGAGCTCGTTTAAATGCCTCTAAGAGTTTAGGACTATGGTTTGCCTCGTGGGGTACTACGCCGAATCAGTTCGCAGGGATTAATTGGACACGAGTACCGCCAAATACCTCGGTGTACCACTGGACGCGTAGAGATTCATTGCGCATAACTGGAAGGAGCGCGTTCCTAAGCTTGAACGACAGGCCCAGACATTTGTTCCCCATCGACCTTCAATATATGGGAGAGCTGTAGCTAGTAATACTTTCCTAACAACAAAGCTTTACTACGTATTTTAACTTATTCATTGCGCAAGATTGTATATACAACGCTTTCATCGAATTTTTGCCACTTTCATATGGTCTTCGACTTTTGAGCCCATGGGTCGTGACATTTTGAGGCCAGTTAGTGAGGGTGAGTTGGGATTAGTACATCTTTATCTATGGCAAACAGTTTCACGGTTCTTCGTTTTTCGAGACAATTCCCATCCCGTAATCCGTTCATTCTTGCAGGTTACACTTGTTGATTGCTTGCTAGACTTAGTTGTTTCATCAAACTTCTCCGAAAGCCCGTGTTTGTGTGGGGATTCATGCAGGAAGTTTACCTCGCAATTCGGTTCCCTAAATCTCGCTTTTCTATGGAATACCTGTATACAGTCTCGCGCACGGTGCTATATAAGGATTTACTAACTACGCTCTTCCCGCCTCCGCTTTACCATTCAATGTCCTAAGATCTTTCAGGCCACGATGTGTTGAAACGTGTGCGCAAAATGTATATTCCTCCTAAATAAAGAATATTCATCTATAAACTCCAGTCTGAAACGCTGCCGGTAAACACATGGTTAAAAAGAAAAGGTATTTTTGTTTCTTCTGTTAACTGCCGTCCATGTGATGTGCCGGAAACAATTAACATTGATTTGTTAGCTGCAAAGACGTTGTTCTGTTCTGGGATGTCCTTCAGCGAGCACTGAAGAAAAGTTTTGTCATAAGTTCTAACACCATACGTTATCTTACACCAACATCGCTTGATGAAGTGCCATATGATATGTTTTTCCCCATGGGTATGCATAGCTTCTGGAAGACACGTATAGAATGCCGTAACGCAGAACCCACCATTTTTTCAAGCATACACTTCCTTCGAATGGCAATTCACCTAAAGGACATTTTGGACGACCTGGACTTTAGACCGCACTGGTACCCCCTCTTGGTGAGGTGCTCGGCCTCACCACCTTTCCTGCATAACACGACGTGAGGAACTCACTGTTCTACTGCACGTTGTGTTAGCCATCTAGTGTGCCCTTAGTAACGCTTGAGCGCTTATGGTCGCTATGTGATTGTACTTTTGCTTGTTTTATTTGTGCTCTTATTGTACATTGAGTTGGGATTAGTACATCTTTATCTATGGCAAACAGTTTCACGGTTCTTCGTTTTTCGAGACAATTCCCATCGCGTAATCCGTTCATTCTTGCAGGTTACACTTGTTGATTGCTTGCTAGGCTTGGTTGTTTCATCAAACTTCTCCGAACGCCCGTGTTTGTGGAGATTCATGCAGGAAGTTTACCTCGCAGTTCGGTTCCTTAAAGCTCGCTTTTCTATGGAATACCTGTATACAGTCTCGCGCACGGTACTATATAAGGATGTATGTACTCAGTGTAATATATGCCATGAAAGAAAGAAAAACAATGCAGTGGCTCTGTGGTAGAACGCATGCTTGCCACGCAGACGGCCTGGGTTCTATTCTCACTGGAACCTAATTTTTTTTTATTATTTCTTTTACACAAGATGGTTTTCCGCTCACAACCAACGGCGCTGACACCGACGCCGACGCCGGAATTTCTGAGAAACAAGCTTTTTAGCGCTGTCGCGTTAAAATAACGAGTACACTTGTCGCCTTATACAGTCGTAAAAAGGCATGACATTCTACGTGTCACGGCAAGAGTGCAGCCACGTCCTGCCTGCTCAAATGCCTCAGTGATTCAGTGATGCGTGCCGAAACCCGCATCTGCAAGCACCTCTTCCTGGTAGCTTTCGTAAGCGTCTCAAAGCCCTCAGAAACAAATGTCGTCTTATGCTCCACGAAAAAGGTTAATGAAGTGTATGTTTCTTGGTGTATGTTGGTTTTGGCCGCAGTGCTAGTGAGCTTCAAGTTCTAAACATTTAAATGCATACGAACTTGGACGGAATAAGGCGAGGCAGAGCTGTGAAGAATGACGTCAGTCATCATGGGTCAAGCCCACTGCGCGCTAGTCGCGTCTCTCAGGACTATATTTAATAAAGTTCCACCATCCATCCATCCATCATGGGTCACCATGATACTGAACCTCTCGAAAATATCATTGTCCGTTGTCCTAAGGTATTTTGTTATCCTGCATATAGCGCATATAGAAACCTATCATTGTGTCGATTTTAACAAAAAAATGATTTTGAAGGGCTCATTCTTCTGTGTAAGGCACAGCATTAACGAGAACTCACAGAAAATAAAGCCAAGGAAAGTACATGGAACGTTATTTGTAGCAAGTGCGATATAAATGCGAAGAAATTAAAGAGGACGGAACGATAAGTTGCCGCCGGCAGGGACCGAACTTGCAGCCTTCGAATAACGCTTCCACCATTAGCACTTCCAGGTTTAGATGCACAGATATACCCAATGAAGTGGACGGGAGTATGACGGCCGCCGTAGCTCAAGCACTAGAGCATCAGACGCGTTCTTCGAAGGTTGCAGGTTTGGTCCCTGCCGGCGGTAAGTTATCTTTCCGTCCGCTTTTATTTCTTCATATTTTTATCGCAAATACTACAAATAACATCTCATGTACATTCCTGGGCTTGGTCGTCGATCAGTTCTCATTAATGCTATGTAGATATTAAGATGCTTCTTAGAGAACATTACCATGACATAGTAAACCAGCAGACAAGGCTGAGGGCGGAACAGTAACCTGTGCGCAACTGGGTGTCCATGGCATTGGCTGTTGCCTGTGAAGCCGCATATGTCTACTTGAGTTTATAGTACTTCGAGCATAAAGGCCATATATTTCTTTGCCATTATTCAACTCTCCTGGCCTCATCGGGTAATTCTGTCGCATTTGCACTTGTTGTTCTCAATTCCTTTCCTCGGGAATAGTCGCGTTAAGAACGTAAACTCAGTATGAAAGCAAAACTACAACGGTGCGAGAATAATGATCATTTTGGCGAAAGCATGTAATGAAATAGAATACAGGCGAAAATCCACACCTGTAAAAACATTATGCGCACACATGAGACGTGGACATAATTTTTTATTCAAAGCGAGGCTTCGCAATGCAAAAATAAAAGGTCATAGGTCTTTGGATAGTTGGATAGTAGGAAAATTGGGGACAATACGTTTGTGGACCAACATCCAATGCCAATTTGAGGCGACACGTCTTCTGGTGGCCTTATTTTAGTCATGACGGCATGAAATGGCTGTCTATGCACCTTGTAAATATTGTATAGCACAATATTGTAGTCTGTAACTATTCTGTTATAAAAATAAAGCTCTCTCGACTTGAAATTGAACAATAAATGCTTCTTCTGCTAGAATATGCATCCTGTTTTCTACATAGCGACATACAAAAAATACAGCAGTTAAATCGGTCGCGAGCATCACTCAGCAGCCCCTGTACGAGTTATAAATGCTCGGTATATGAAAGTCTGCATCGTCCCTGCTTTGGAGCACCAAATTAGTTGCGACGCAGCTAAGCGTAATGCACTCGGATAGTTTGGTAGCGATACTGCCTTAAAATTGCACAATAACTTTTTTTTTTGTGATGAGGGTGTTTACCACTTTATATATGTTTCTATTCATGAGTTCTGCGATCTAATGAAGGAAAATGAGATCGGAAAATCTCCACTTCAGTGATTAGTGCAACTGGGCAATGTAACTGGTCTAAATTCCTGGAGAAATTAGGCACGTCCAAAACCTGTGCCATTACACCTCTGTACGAATTCAGTGACTTCAAAATATTGCGCCCTATGTTCAGTGGTCGACGTGTTTCGTGTCTGACATCGCCGATGTACATTTCGCCAGCAATGCTAATGTAGTGACTGACCATGGACGTGGCTTCGGTGTACAGACACATTTTGCATGCAGATAGGATTCATTCTAATTACGTCGATATTGATTCAATAAAGCCGGCGTTTCGGTAAGGACCTCTCTTCTTCAAGGTTCCAACTGCCAACCTTAGCGCGTGTAGGTATGCTTGCTTCCCTTTCGTAGGTAGGCAGTTGGACCCATGAAGAAGACCAGTCTGCTTGTCGAAACGCGGGCTCCAGCGACAACGCGTCTTCATGAATTTTAACGCGATTTATCTCGTTCCGCAAAAATACCGGCGTGGCCGTCGGTCTCGGCGTCGTTGGTTGTGCGCGAGAAATATCTTCTTGTATAAAATAAGCACTAAAAAATCGTAACTTCCAGTGAAAATCGTACCCAGGCCGTCTGCGCGGCAAGCAGGTGTTCTACCACAGAGCCAATTATTGCTTGTAACTGCGCTGAATATAACTTTAATGCTCCACAAACATACGCGTCCTGTGTACAGGTGTCACGGTACGAGATGTAATATTGTCACGTGGTCGTGACGTCGACGAAGACAGCAGTCGGCGTTTGCAGAATGAAACTGTTTATTTGGCCGAACTTGTGGCCGGGAAAATGAGAACTAGAACTACAGCAATACACGATGTACAATGATAGCGGCGAACAGGGCGTCGTCCGTCGATCAACTCACAAGCGATCAAGCGCGTCGGCTTTTATACAGGCGCTATCGAACTTTCCAGCAATATCGCTGGTGGCGGCGTTATCTCTAGACAAAGCTGGAACATTCGCGTGCGGCGCGCAATCTTAACAAACCGATCTACTGCAATCGCGACGCTTCTAGAACACTACTTCGCGGACAGCGTCGAGCGTTGATAACCGTCCCTGCCGGTCAAACCCGAATACATCAAAACAAGACAAGACGTGGGCGTGGCATTGCCCCCCTCTGAAAAAGCATCGTCCCGATGCTTGTGAAAGAACATAGAAGAGGAAAAAACAAGTGTATACACAACTAAATTACAATAACAAAGGAAACAAATTGAGTCCCCAGGCTCGCTAACGCGCAAAAAACGGCTTAAGGCGCACGACATGGACGATTTCAGGTCGCGCACGGCGCTGCTGAGAGTTCGTAATGCCGTCAGGGACAACCTCATAGTCGAGTGCGCCGAGGCGTCGAAGTACCCTGTACGGTCCGAAGTATCGTCGAAGAAGCTTCTCACTAAGTCCTCGTCGGCGTATTGGCGTCCATACCCATACACGGTCACCGGGCTGGTATTCCATGTGGCGTCGTCGAAGGTTGTAGCGGCGACTGTCAGTCGTCTGCTGGTTCTTGATCCGTAGGTGGGCGAGCTGTCGTGCTTCTTCGGCGCGCTGTAGGTAGGTGGTCACGTCGATGTTTTCCTCGTCGGTCACGTTTGGTAGCATGGCGTCGAGCGTCGTTGCCGGGCTCCGTCCGTAGACCAACTTGTATGGCGTCATCTGCGTCGTTTCCTGTACGGCCGTGTTGTACGCGAAGGTCACGTACGGAAGGATGGCGTCCCACGTCTTGTGTTCGACGTCGACGTACATGGCCAGCATGTCGGCGATAGTCTTGTTTAGACGCTCGGTGAGGCCGTTGGTCTGTGGGTGGTACGCGGTGGTGCGGCGGTGGCTTGTGTGGCTGTATTCCAAGATCGCCTGAGTTAGGTCAGCCGTGAACGCCGTACCTCTGTCGGTGATGAGAACCTCTGGGGCGCCGTGTGGCAAGACGATGTTCTCCACGAAGAACTTGGCTACCTTGGCGGCGCTGCCTTTGGGCAAGGCTTTTGTCTCGGCGTAGCGGGTGAGGTAGTCAGTCGCTACGACGATCCACTTGTTGCCGGAAGTCGACGTCGGGAATGGCCCCAGTAGGTCCATCCCGATTTGCTGGAACGGCCGGTGAGGTGGTTCGATTGGCTGCAGAAGTCCCGCTGGCCTAGTCGGCGGTGTCTTCCGTCGCTGGCAATCTCGGCAAGTCTTGACGTAGTGGGCGACGTCGGCAGCAAGGCGTGGCCAGTAGTATTTTTCCTGTATTCTGGCGAGCGTGCGGGAAACGCCGAGGTGTCCAGCCGTCGGGTCGTCGTGCAGGGCCTGGAGGACTTCTGGTCGCAATGATGAGGGAACGACGAGAAGGCAGTCGGTTCGAAGTGGCGAGAAGTTCTTCTTCAGGAGAACGCCGTTCCGTAAGAAAAACGACGGCAGTCCTCGCTTGAATACCTTCGGGACAACGGCGGTCTTGCACTCGAGGTACTCAATAAGGCCCCCCAGTTCCGCGTCGGCCCGTTGCCTTTCGGCGAAGTCGTCGGCACTTATAGTTCCGAGGAAGCAGTCGTCGTCGTCGTCTTGCGGCGGCGCGTCGACGGGGGCACGAGACAGGCAGTCGGCGTCAGAGTGTTTTCGTCCGGACTTGTACACGACGGTAATATCGAATTCTTGAAGCCTCAGACTCCATCGTGCGAGACGACCTGAAGGGTCCTTCAAGTTAGCTAGCCAACGCAAGGCGTGATGGTCACTGACAACTTTGAAGGGCCTGTCATAGAGGTAGGGGCGAAACTTTGAGGTAGCCCAGAGAATGGCAAGGCATTCCTTTTCTGTTGTGGAATAGTTTGCTTCTGCCTTGGATAGTGACCGGCTAGCATAACTGATAACCCTTTCAAGCCCGTTAGTCTTTTGCACAAGGATGGCACCGAGTCCTACGCTGCTTGCGTCGGTGTGTATTTCTGTATCGGCGCAATCGTCGAAATGCGCAAGTATGGGTGGCGTCTGCAGGCGTCGTTTAAGTTCCTGAAAGGCTTGCACTTGCGCCGTTTCCCACCTGAATTCCACGTTATTCTTCGTGAGAAGCGTCAGTGGTTCGGCGATCCGCGAATAGTTTTTGACGAAGCGTCGGTAATAGGCACATAAGCCGAGAAATCGGCGCACGGCCTTCTTGTCGGTGGGTGGCGAAAATTCGGTGATGGCAGCTGTTTTCCGCGGGTCTGGGCGCACTCCAGACTTGCTGATCACATGACCCAGAAACAAGAGCTCGTCATACGCGAATCTGCACTTTTCTGGCTTCAGGGTCAGTCCAGAAGTCTTGATTGCTTGAAGTACTGCCTCAAGCCGCCGGAGATGCTCGTCGAAGGTCGAGGAAAACACGACGACGTCGTCCAAATACACAAGGCACGTCTGCCACTTCAATCCGGCCAGTACGGTGTCCATGACACGCTGGAACGTCGCAGGTGCCGAGCAAAGACCGAAATGCATGACCTTGAACTCAAAGAGGCCGTCGGGTGTTATAAAGGCAGTCTTTTCTCGGTCTCTCTCGTCGACTTCGATTTGCCAGTAGCCGGTCTTGAGATCCATCGACGAAAAGTACGTCGCGTTGTGAAGTCGATCCAGGGTGTCGTCTATTCGTGGGAGGGGGTACACGTCCTTCTTCGTGATTTTGTTCAGGCGCCGATAATCAACGCAGAAGCGCAGTGTCCCGTCCTTCTTCTTCACTAACACCACGGGTGACGCCCACGGACTCTTGGACGGTTGGATGATGTCGCGTAGCATCTCGTCGACTTGTTTCTTTATCGCGTCGCGCTCTAGAGTAGAAACTCTGTATGGGCTCTGACGGAGTGGTCGAGAATTTTCTTCTGTTATAATGCGGTGCTTCGCGAGGGGCGTTTGTCGGACCCGCGATGACGACGAGAAACAGTCCTTGTATTGCAAGAGCAGGGTTTCGAGCTGGTCTTGCTTGGCCTTCGAAAGGCTCGGGTTGACGTCAAAATCCGGTTCGGGACCTCTATTCGTCGAAGCAGGTTCGGCAGCATCGAAGAGGGCGAAAGCATCGCTGGCGGCTACACATTCGTCGATGTAGGCAACCGTCGTACCAAAGTTGAGGTGCCTATATTCGTGGCTGAAGTTTGTCAGCACTACTTTTGCTTTACCGTCACGCAGCTCGGCTATACCTCGTGCGACGCATATTTGACGGTTCAGGAGTAGGTGCTGATCACCCTCGATGACGCCTTCAAGGTTCGCAGGTTTTTCGATGCCGACGGAAATAATGACGCTGGAGCGCGGCGGAATGGTCACCTGCTCTTCTATCACATTCAATGCATGGTTGCCTGGCATCGCGTGGGGCGGGAGCGCTTTGTCCGAGTTCAGTGTTATCGACTCAGACCTCAGGTCGATGTCGGCGCCGTGGTCACTTAGGAAGTCCATTCCAAGTATCACATACCTGGAGCAGTTTTGTAGGATTACAAAGCTCGCAGGATAAGTCCGGTTATTGATGGTGACTCTCGCCGTGCAGACACCAATCCGCGTTATCAGGTGGCCTCCAGCTGTCCGCATTTCGGGTCCACTCCAAGCGGTCTTTACTTTCTTCAGCTTGGTGGCGAACGGTCCACTAAAGACAGAATAGTCGGCTCCGGTGTCGACGAGGGCTGTGATGCTGTGGCCGTCGATAAGAACGTCGAGGTCGCTCGTCCGCAGTCTTGCGTTGCGGTTACGTCGTGGTGTCGGGTCACGGCTACGTCGGTTTGCACCGCTGTTTTCGCGTTGCGTCGTCAGGTCTCCTTCCGGTCGCAAAGCTTCGTCTTCAGGACGTCGATCGGCGTGCGGCGGGGGCTCGGAACTTCGTCGCGGCGTCGTCGTCGACGGCGGAGGATCTTCACCATTTCGTCGTTCAGCAACCGCACCTCCATCGGTTGCTGCCCTTAGTTTTCCGGATACGGGCTAGGCGACCGGCCCCGGTTTGGGACAGTGTACTGCCGGCGGTGCGGTGACATGTAGCGGCCGGGCGACGGCGAGCGGGAAGGTCGTCGTCCTTGCCACTGTGTTCCGGTGAGGTAGTCGTCGATGTCGCGCGGCCGTTCGCCTGGCTGCGGGCGCGGCGCGTTGATAGCGAATCCCCGTAGTCCCATCTGTCGGTACTGGCAGCGGCGGTACGTGTGGCCGGCCTCTCCGCAGTGGTAGCAGAGCGGGCGGTTGTCGGGGGCACGCCAGACATCGGTCTTCCTCGGGGTGCTGCGCTGGCCGACAGGTGGTCGGTAGGGCGTCGGTGGCGGCCGCGGCGTCTGGCGACGGTACTGCGGCGGTGTGGCGTCTTGGCGTGGGCGTGCAGGAGGAGCATGACGGCGGGCTGCAGCAGCATAGCTAATAGCTTGCGGCTGCGGCTCTGCTAGCTGAGGGGCGCCGAGTGAATGCTGGATCTCCTGGTGCACGACGTCGGCGATGGACTCTACTTGAGGTTGCGACGGAGGTAGAATTTTTCGCAACTCCTCTTGCACGATTGCTCGAATCGTCTCACGCAGGTCGGCGGGTCCTAGGGCTTGAACGTTGGCATAGCTTGTAGCCGAGAAGCTGCGGTTGTATTGCCGCGTTCGCATCTCAAGCGTTTTCTCGATCGTGGAAGCCTCCGATGCGAATTCAGCGACCGTCTTCGGTGGGTTCCTTATCAATCCAGCGAAGAGTTCCTGTTTGACACCCCGCATGAGGAACTTCACTTTCTTCTCTTCGGGCATACTTGGGTCGGCGTGTTGAAACAGGCGATTCATCTCTTCCGTGTAGATGGCAATATTTTCGTTGGGCAGCTGCACACGGGTCTCCAGCATAGCCGCGGCCCGTTCCTTGCGGACCACGCTCGTGAACGTGCTTAGGAACGTCGTCCGAAAGAGATCCCATGTTTGTAGGGCGGATTCTCGGTTCTCGAACCACGTCCTCGCGGCGTCTTCTAGGTAGAAGTATACGTGGCGCAGCTTGTCCTCGCAGTTCCAGTATTAAATGTTGAGACCCTTTCGAAGGTCTCGAGCCAAGTCTTGGGGTCTTCACATGGCGAACCACGGAACGTCGGCGGCTCCCTGGGTGGCTGCATCACGATCGCCGTAGGGTGCACTGCGTCAGTCATCGTCTCGGCGGTCGATGTGACGGTCTTCGGCTGCCTGGCGTTTTCGGGAAGGAGCCCGTACTCTGGTTGCAGTCCCTTCTGCCAGCGGCTGGTTCGAGGATCCGGGTTGTCCTTAGAGTCGTCTTCTTCGCGGCTTGGGCTTGGGTCAGCGCTCCGCGGTGGCGTCCGGATCATGAAGCAGCACCTCCACCAGATGTCACGTGGTCGTGACGTCGACGAAGACAGCAGTCGGCGTTTGCAGAATGAAACTGTTTATTTGGCCGAACTTGTGGCCGGGAAAATGAGAACTAGAACTACAGCAATACACGATGTACAATGATAGCGGCGAACAGGGCGTCGTCCGTCGATCAACTCACAAGCGATCAAGCGCGTCGGCTTTTATACAGGCGCTATCGAACTTTCCAGCAATATCGCTGGTGGCGGCGTTATCTCTAGACAAAGCTGGAACATTCGCGTGCGGCGCGCAATCTTAACAAACCGATCTACTGCAATCGCGACGCTTCTAGAACACTACTTCGCGGACAGCGTCGAGCGTTGATAACCGTCCCTGCCGGTCAAACCCGAATACATCAAAACAAGACAAGAAGTGGGCGTGGCGATATAGCAGTAAAACAGGGTACAAGCGTATATTGCCATGAGGCGTCACACCATGTGATTTGCCTAACGAATTGGTGGTTTAAAGCCGGCCACCCTTTACAAAAGGCACACACACTACTGCGCGTATTCCCTCACAAACACGTAGTGGGTGCATCGCAACTTCGAAAAAGTATCACGCGCGTAATTTCTGCTGTTTAAAGCATGCCACCCATTACAAAGGGCATACACTGTAGTGCGCGCATTCTCTTACGCACACGTAGTGGGGTACACTGTTGTTATAAAAGTGCTGTTGAAGAGGGCGGAAACCTTTACTATAGGTATGTCGAGTGTGTGTGTGTGTGTGTGTGTGTGTGTGTGTGTGTGTGTGTGTGTGTGTGTGTGTGTGTGTGTATGAGAGAGAGAGAGAGACCGGGCGATTGAACATAATGACAAGCGAAACAGAGCACGAATACGATGGGGCCGGATATCACTATCGCGTTCAACTCTTAAAGGCGAAGCTCAAGAGTCCCCCAATTTTTTCGTCTCTTGAAGCTTCCATCTTCCCCTGAACCTATGTTTTTGTGAATATTGTGAATATTGGTGAATTTGTGAATATTGAAGAAACGGCAGAGGAGCTCCTGAGGAACAGGGCGCTTGGAGGGCGGAATATCCATGGAGCTCTGGACACGGACAAAGCGCGCCTACTAACGGTGAGTGTACTCCTTTCGTAGGTACTTATTATACATGTTTAGCTGGGCGTCTGCAGCAGCTCTGCGAACGTACGCTGCCAGTCATTTCCAACAGCAGTCTGCGTCCGCGGAACTGTTCCGGATGCTCAACTAAAACTGTCAGTTAACGAGCTGGCACCGTTATTCGCGTTGCTGTACAAGCTCCTATGAAATGAGCGATGCAAACAATTATCAAGGTACATTGTTCGCTGATCACACATTGTGACTGCACTGCTGAAGGTGCAAAATGTCGTTTTGAGATGCGCTTGCGTCTAGCTCGTAATAACATTTCCATCGACATTGAGTGTGCGGCATGCTTCCGCGCGTGGGAACGTGAAAAAAAAGTCTGTGTACACAACACATAACGCACTACATACAATATTTTTTGTTGGCTTAAAGACGGTAGTTTGACGTGCAGATATAGTACGATGCTTCCAGCACATACACGGTAGTCACTTAAGTTAGACACGCCTCGCCGGGAACGTGAAAAGCTCGAGACTTTTGGCGGCGCGGGTTGTTGCGGCCGCCACCGTATACTCTTTTTCCTCGTTTCTGTTGGCTGTTTTCGTGGTTTGCCTGCATCTGCGATCACGTTCGGCGTTAAAACAGAATCGAGTGAGTGTACGTGTCTGTGGGAGCTATGTCTGGCTATGTGCGGTACTTCTAGCATATGACATACCTGACCTCGACGTAGACGGCGTCCGCGCGTACTGGATATCGTTCGCTCGCTCTTACTGGCATGTGTTAATCTGGTTTAAGGATGGGTTACGTTGGTAAAACGCGTGGTCACTAACCGCTCCAGGAGTGCCCCGACTGCCGGAGGATGCGCTTGGCTGTCAGAATATGCAGCGGAAAGCAGGGCTTATTTTGAAAGCAAATTGTGAAGCTATTTCTCTGAAAAGCAGTACTTTCATTAGTGCATAGCCAGTACCTATTGCGAAACTAGGTTCACGTTGGGTGGTCCGTCTTGCCTACGGCGGACCGGATGTATAAATGGCACTACGTTCGTTCGGAGCAGTGCGTGCACTGCAAAAAGCACGATGATAACAAACACGCGTTGTTAACCTGCTGAGTGGCCAAAACCTTCTGGTCCCTCGTGGACAAGGCGAACCACCCGTTAGGTATAGAAATATTTATTAAGAGGGGTAGGTGTCCCAATGGCGCACTTTCACGCCTAGTGTTGGCCGCCGGGATGTTTTCACGATGGCAAAATAGAGGTTTGGCAGTAAATCAGGCAAAGGCTTGCAAAAATCAGTGACCGATGCTAATGCGCATGTACAATATTGTAACAAATCATTTGGAAGTGGAATTGTTTCTGTTGGGTGAGGAGGAATTCATCAAGCGTTGGCCTTGTGCCTTTGTAAATGTTACCAACAACAGGGTTGTGCTTGCATGTTCCCCAATACAGGGACTACGAATTGCACAAAACCCATCTCCATGTTTTGAGGAGTGTGTGCCAAAAAATTGACTGTGGTGATGTGAAATATTGTGTGTGACTTTATTGGGAACCCCTCCAGATGTAATTGAGTGGAATGTGGAACCTTATTATGTGTGGAACCTGTGTTTTCTAACTATGCGGAGTACAATAAAATTCCTTTTTCGCCTTCTTTTACGTGATAATTTCTTTTCGTTAAAAAAAGCTATTTAAAACGAAACACTCGTGTCAGATGTGTGTACAGTAACGCTGTGTTGAACAAAGGGTGGTTTTAAATACAAATATTCAGCATTTCTTTTTGTTGCTTCCTTTCCAGAATCCCGGATCGTTTCCACCGCCTCTTCATTCCTGTTGACAGCCACACTTCCGGCAATGAAAATGTCGCTAATGTCTGGCGCCTCACCACTTTTGATGGGAAAATCAACAGTGGCATTCGTCCTGTCAATGACGCATTCGGGCCTGCTTTTTCTTTGCTTGGAGCAAACGACGTAGGAAAAGAGGTGAGCGGCACCCACGCAAAGGAGCCTAAACCAATTTCGTTTGTTGTTTAAAGGAGGCTGCAAGTTTGTCGTCAAGTGACGTGTTACAAAAGCTACTATTTGCAAGTTGTGTTTTACAGGATAACGGAAAAAAATCGGTTCCTTATCATGCCTGTTCGCATTTCTTGTTTTGTTGGGAGCCTTCATTATAACTCTGTAAATCATTAATTATTGTGCAGGATTTGCGAACCCTTACTACAGTTCCGTTTTCTCATCGTAATATTACGTTCTGCTATTACATATTACATAGCAAGTCACAACTATTAAGCCTCCAGCCGTCACCACTTTTTGATTTGTTCATAAACATAAGGAATAAATACTGAAACATGATGCCAATTCCTGCAGTTTATTTTCCACCACATGACACTATGCACGTCACAGTCACACGTTTTAGTTAGTTATATTCATACAAGCATAGAAATAAGGGATACCTCAACTGCTTAATTGAAAATCACAGACCATGTTTTCGCGCTTTCTAGATTACTCTGCTGAAAAAGGTGTGTTGTTTTGACGACTTTCATTAAATAATGCTGAAATTGAACTGTTATTTTTTTTCAGTCGCTGGGCACAAGGTGAAGTGTTATTGAACTTGCCTAAAATGAATACTTCATAATTTCCAACAGTAGTCGCGCAAAAGAAGAGCATGGCTCAATTGAGTAACTTAAATTGTTGTGGAGCCGCTCGACGCATAGCTGTGTCGTTTGACCACCGAAGGAGCGTTACCGGCAAGAGTCGTTTGACTCCCTCAAGTGTGGTAATGTGATCCTTCGGATAGGAGTTCTTCCCCTTTTCCTAGAGGGTCAGGGTACTCCCCTAGTGTGCGCCGACTCTAACCAATCGAGAGAGTCACCGTGCCTCTTTAAAGATAGCGATGAAGCTATGAACTTTCATTCCAAGACGCCAACAAACTCCATAAGAAGGCTGCGGAAGATCGTCCGTTGTCACGCCTCATATTCTTCAGCAGTAACGCTCACGGTGACATCCCCCCACGGTGACATTACGGTGGCACGGTGAAATCCGCCTAAGGGAGCACTAGAATGCTAGCTCTGTCATGGCCGCTCAATAAAATTTTCATTCATAATCCGTGACTCTGTGATCCGGCACAGACGCTCTCGATATACAAACCGAACTCGTGCTTATAGCTTTGCGCACCGCTGACCCGGCACTTCAGCCTACACCAAATGCTACGCCGCACTTTAGACGTCATCTACCAACTATTCACATGTGGCGTTTTTGCAAACACGACGTGGACAATACCCATTTGTAAACACAGACATCATGATTTTAAACGTATACGGATAAGTAATGTTCGGAATAAGAAACAGTACAGGCAGGATTTCGAATTAAAATACTTCAAAATGTTTTTTTTTCTCTGAATTGCCCAGCTCTTTCTTTTTTTTCTTCCACTCTGGATGTTTACAGGGTCATGTCATGACCTTTTGGTTGGCATTTTCTCTGCCGTGTAGCCTTCTCGGCGAGAATTTTATTTTTTTCGGGTACATTATTATTGATGTACTGCCTTTGATCTTTACGATGAAGCGAAGTAAAGCCGCTTCAGGGTAGTTCGCCCAACGCAAATGCGAAACCAAGAAGGCATGATAACATTGATGCCCAAGAACAAGCTGCAAAAAATTACGCATACTGATATGAGAGGCACCAGGGTCTTGTGGGTAGCATGACACGAGGGCCAAAGGACTGGGCTGGGAAGATCCAGGCAGTGGCAAGGCAAAAGGTAGCCAACGAAAAAAAAAATCACAGCATATCCACGGAGTGAATGATGATGAGTGGGCGAAGCTGCGGAGGTTCATCGGTAAACCATGAATCTTCCGTGAATTCTGCCCAGTACATCATCACCGACGTGAGATCGGGCGCGTTTATACTAAAGGTTCGATGAGAGGTATGACGACTTGCAGCTCACTTTAATTTTACATGTACGCTGTGAATTTTAATTGTTTAGAAAACCATTGCTTTAGAAAACATCTAGCGTCTTTCGTTAAGCAGCTGGCGTCTTTTCGTTTTGCTTTAGAAACATCTGGCGTTCTTTCGTTTTGCTTTTAGAAAACATCTGGCGTCTTTCGTTGGTTTATTTCATCAATCAACGGCGTTTTGAACAAAATTTTTATTGTTTATACACGCACAGGAGAAATCTCACCAGGCACTACCTTGGAGGTAAACAATGGCTGCTAATGGGAATGAGAGACAGAAGAAGTCGGCTTTTAGCTAAAAGTTACACTTCTACTTCTACTAACGTTTCCTACTGGAACATGCCAATGGCTGCTAATGGGGAATGAGAGACAGAAGAATTCGGCTTTTAGTTAACGCGCACGCTGCGAATTTTTTATTGTTCAACAACGCACAGGAGAAATCTACCACCGGCACCACCTTGGAGGTCAAGATCTGGTACTAGCGTTACGACTGGTTACGCACTACGACTACGAGGGACGAACGGGTGCCGCTTTAAGGAGCTTCGTCCATAAAAGACGTAGACGTTTAATACGTGACGAGGCCAAAACACACACAAAGCATGTGGAAGCAGAAGCTCCCGACGCTTGATGCACCGGCCTTTTATCAGAACCCAGGCGCTAAGAGGAGGAGGGCGCAGTCCGCTGTTCGGACGCGTCCGGCGTCTCCGAGGAACGCGTCCAGTGTCTCTGAGAGGGACGCCAGCAAGGAAGAGAGCATTGCACAGGGGTCGCGCGTACTGCACGTTAATGCAGCTCGGTTCTGAGGCACTTGCTCAGGTCGTCGTGCTCGGGGTCCATCCTGTGGGAGCCTTTACGGTGGTGGGTCGTAGCGCGATCGTAACAATACACAAGACAAAACAGACAAGGGCAAGCACTTTGTCTGCTGTGTTTCTCTCTCGTGTATGTGTATTGTTTGCGATTCATTCTTCCAGCAGTAATGTCAGCCGAAGAAGTTGAACATTCCTTCTTAGATATTGAGCGGCTTCTTTTTAATACCTTTGACAGAGGAACATTCCGGTATCAAAAAACATGATCAGTTTTTTAGCCTACCGAACAGTACACACTTTCAAGTGAGGAGCGCCCATTTTTATTTTCTGAAAAAGTTTTGTCGAATAGAACGAGGTTTCAGGGCACAGCGCAAGTATATGAATATGTAACTACGTAGCGAAAAAATGGCGAATATGATACTTCGGAAACCTGCTCGCTAAGCATTTCGCTACGCTAAGCTAAGCGTAAAACTTTACATAACGCGTTGTCCACGAGCTCTACACAGACGCTCGAGCACGCGAGATCTTTCAGGTCGTTTGTGTCCGGACAGTGGGGAAGTAGCAAGCCCGGGTTCGTGTAGAAGCGGGGATCGCGTCTGCGTGGGCGCTGCCTTGACGTTTTGTCATCACAATTACCGGCAGTTACCGGTACAATAATAAAAAATTGGAGGACCCTTAAGCTTCGCCTTTAAGAGTTGAACGCAATAGCGAAATCCGGCCCCCTAGTGCGCACTTCAACCAATAAGTGCATACTTATTAATGTGTTTTGTTACACACACGTGCACGCACGCACACACACACACACACACACACACACGCGCGCGCGCACGCACGCACGCACGCACGCACGCACGCACACACACACACACACACACACACACACACACACACACATACACACACACACGCGCGCGCGCGCGCGTATGGCACAGGTTTTCGATCTAAAGCAAGAGTCGCATGGCCTCTAAGATACACGCCGCGCGCTCGCCATTTCGGAGGTCATGAAGAGTCTCACAATGCCTCACAGATGGCAGCACATTATCTAGCGTTTGCTGTTTGCTTGTTGATATGTTTTCCGCTAGATGGACATAGTTGTCCATCTTTAGAGCTGTTTGAAAGTTCGTGTGTGTTTTTAGTGCGATGGCTGCACTATCCCGGCCTTTTTCGACGTAGTTTGATGGTCTCCCAAATGCGCCTACAAATCGCCGAATGGGCTCGTTTTCGTCGTGACACCTGTCGAACAAAATGCGTTAAGGAGACTCCTTCCACTACATAGCATTTATGTAGTGTTTTTTTCCGAAGTAGCTGCAAGTAACCTTGTGGCTTCGTGGTAGGACACCTGCTTGCCACGCGAACGGCCTGGGTTCGATCCTCAGTGAAACCGAAATTTTTATTCTTTATTTTATTTGCTGCTTTCTCGATTTTTCGCTCACGGTCGATTTTTCGCTCACAACCAACGGTGCCGACACCGACAACGGAATTTCTGCGACACGAGCTCTCTAACGCTATCGCGTTAAAATGCTTACGACGAACACCCGAATCATGATTAGCGTATCACGTATTACTGTGGCGTAGCATTTACGAAATAAACGCACTTGTCTAAGCCTTCTCCAATGTTAGTGCAATTACAAACAGAACTACGTTTCGCTGCGCAAGCGTGTAGTTTGATTACACCGCGTAGCTTCCACCCTGCTGCAACCAGCTTGTGAGATGGAGTATAGCCTAAGTCGTCGCGGTGCTTTCTTCTTTGTAGCCCTCGTCAGCGCTAGGAGTGGGCGAAATAAACGCCTGTGACGCGGTCACTGCAATAGGTGTAAGAATAAATTTTCGCAATGTCGGCATTTTCCTTACATTTTCAATGCCTCAAGCCATCTTTCCATACTGTCTTACAGAGGGCTTGTATTCCGCCACCATGGAATATTTCAACCAGGCCTTCATGCCAAGCGTTGTACTTTCGCATTTGTTTTGTTCCGCTCGTACCACGCGATCATATTGTGCCGATATATTCACGTTCTCCAAGCGTTGGGTCTGTAGGACCAACTCCTCGACACTAGCCTTCTTAGCCATGGAGCTTCGGTTCTAAATCTGACAGCGTCAAGACAAATTGTTTTGCTTTGACATTAACATCATTAAAACTATTTCTCTAATGCGACAGTGTGATGAACACGCAGTTTTGTTGCTGTGTCAGCGTTGTAATGCCTTTGTGATTATGTGGATCGTGTGGCCACGACGAAGCGAAGACAGAACAGAGGTTACGGTCTGCGCTGTGTGCATGTGAAGGGAAGAAAAAATTCATTGACGATTACGATACTGCATAATGCGAATACTGAGTGCACCTTCATTTTGGGGAAACACCAACTGCGTTTGACGTTTTCGTTATCCGCACTTGTAGCAATGTAAGTTCGTTACAGATTGCCTCAGCAGCTACAGCGCTCGAGTGCTACGCGCACCACTCTGTGCACTGCATGTGTTGTGAACCAAGCGAAACACCTACAGCCTCGTTACGACAAGCGACGCCAGTCGCAGTGTACGTGCCAGCCCTGCACGCGCACGAGCTCCGATCAAGGGACCAGCGCGCGTGACGAAGGAAGAAAGGGAGGTTACAAGCCAGTGGCTCGTGATATCGACATACTCCGCGTTCGCTCTCTGTCGTCTTCGTTCGCTCTGGCGGTTACGCCGACGGCGACGCCGCTGAACGCAGGAACGGGCACCTAACAGCTGCGCTTTAAAAGAATGGCGAGAGCGGCGTGCGGCTCGGACGGATGGAGCATGGAACGATTCGAACGACAGCTTCCTGACCACCGGTTCGCGTTGCTGTCTCTTTAACCAGGCATCCTGCAGCCATGCTCTTCAGGTGACCATGGGCTTCCGCTCTGAGCGTGCTTCCTTCGACCAGGTGTCCTGCAGCTCGATGCCTGCTCGGCGCACGGTACTAGCCTGCGATGACAGGCAACCTGGACCTGGGGCCTGGGTGTTTGTGGCCTGGCAAAAAAAAATTGACAACCGCCTGCAGCCCAATGTCCTGCCGGCCTCCTGTTCTACCACTACCACGTCACGGCCTGGTCAACCTATCTTGAGAGGCAGTGGACTTCCGGCTACCTCGAGAAGCGTCCTCGGCGACCGACCCACCGCAACGACGGCTACAATCTGGTGAGTAGAGCGGTTGCTGCGCGTCTACGCTCTTCAGACTTTGATACATTTTAAAGTATGGCTATCGGTGTTGTGTTGTTTCTCAAGCATGAAACTTATCAGCTGTTTGTATTGTAGTCTGTGTTGTGTGCACAAACACCTGACTTCCGTGTCAATTATGACAAATCGTGGGCCCACAATATCCATTTATCGCAGCCTATGGAATCAAACAGTAAGTAGCTCTTTTACTTTGTGAAGACAGATGACCTGCAAAGCTGTAACACTTCACACAGCGTTTTAGAAGCTGCGCGTGTTTATTCTCATCACTTGGAGATGTCAGTGACGAGCGCTTTGCGATTACAGTCATATACAACGATTGGTTTCTTTAGAACCTGCACAGATTCTTTGCTGCAGTGAAATCTATGCTCAATTGATCTTCAGTGTCTTGGAACGATATGACACTTTCAAGGAATCTCTTCCAGTACAAACTCAGTGAGGAATTTGTTGCGCGGTTTTGGAATTTCCACATTTTTTGCTTTTCCATCAGCATTTTTATTTTGGAATGTATATTGTCACGTGGTCGTGACGTCGTCGAAGGCAGCAGTCAGCACGTCAGAGATGAAACTCTTTATTTGGCCGAACTTGTGGCCGGTAAACTGAAAGACCAACTACAGCAATGCACTGATAGCGGCGAACAGAGCGTCGACCGTCGATCAACTGACAAGCGGTCAAGCGCGTCGGCTTTTATACAGGTGCTATCGAACTTTCCAGCGTTATCGTTGGTGGCGGCGGTATCTCTCGACAAAGCTGGAACATTCGCGTGCGGCGCGCAATCTTAACAAAACGATGTACTACGATCGCGAAGCTTCTCGAACACTGCTTCGCGGACAGCGTCGAGCGTTGATAACCGTCCTTGCTGGTCAAACCCGAATACATCGAAATAAAACAAGAAGTGGGCGGTGCAATATGAGGGACCCAATTGTTGAAGGCTGCATCATCTCGGTTACAGATTACTAGGATATTCTTGAAAAAGTGACACCAACCAACCTATTAATAAAAGTAAAAACACCTTTTACTTTAAAAAAGAAAGAGATGTTTTTCTCGGTGTACTGAAAGCCAACCCACACCGGTCGCTACCTCGACGCTGGCTCCAACCACCCTTTCCACCATAAATCAGCGGTGGTATCGTCACTACTCACACGTGCACGGAGGGTTTGTTCATCAGATGATAAGCGGACGGATGAAGAACGGAAGAT
Organism: Rhipicephalus sanguineus; assembly: GCF_013339695.2. Lineage (NCBI taxonomy): Eukaryota > Metazoa > Arthropoda > Arachnida > Ixodida > Ixodidae > Rhipicephalus > Rhipicephalus sanguineus. The sequence continues at coordinate 81,144,646 of NC_051183.1, read as the reverse complement.
CAGACGCGACCTTCTAAAGAACGACTACTCAAAAGCTTTCATTGAGAGGGTTGCACGTCGCCACGCCCGCCCCCGCAGACCCCTTCAAGAAGACAATGACTCGTCACTTCCCAGGCATGTCCGCGTCTGCTTCCCCTACGTTTAGGCACACGCGCGTTCTGCCGGCGCAGGGAATAAAAGTGGCGATTAAGCCAACTCCCACACTCGGCCGCTTCTTCCTGCGACCAAAACACAGACCGCCCAAGGAAAAAACGCAAGGAGTGATTTGTTCTATTCCTTGTGCGGATTGTGGCTCTTCATACGTGGGGGAAACAAAGAATTTCCCAGGCAGGCTGCGACGTCCGCAAGTTCGACAGACAAAGGAGTGCACTAACTGAGCACAGCGAGGTGAACGACCACCGCATCGCGTTTAACAACTCCCGCGTCGACGACTTCGAGGTCAGTTACCACAAGCGACTTTTTGTGGAGTCCTGGCACATTCAGCCAACACCCGGCAACGTGAACTGGTCTGCAGGCGCGCTGCCGAGTGTATATTTCAATGGACTACGGCACGTCAATCAAACCAAGCCTGACCCCCTGACTCAAAGAGAGGAAGGCTTTATAAACTATGTTGCTCTCTGGCGACCCACAGTCGCCCCGGAAGAAGGGTCCGAGTTTGACCCGAAACGTCGGGTTTTTAAAGTAAAATATGTTTTTACTTTTATTAATACGTTGCTTGGTGTCACTTTTTCAATGATATTTGCTTCCCAACCAGACAGAACGCTGACAAATGTTCACGTGGGTATTGCATTCCACGCTCATTTTTTTTAATATTGACGCACGAATGAAAACAAAATGCATGGAAGCCTAGTCATATACGAGTACGTCTATGCCGCAAAAGCGTACAGTGACTGTTCCGTAAGAACGTTACCATCTACCACAGGTAGCAGGTCCAATTATTTCTAGCACAAGTGTATCCTGCTTCTGAATATTTTCTGAACATTTCGCAATAATACCACTGCAGTACACTCACTAAAAAAAACATTGTACCCCACACTTGTGATTGGCTACCTGATATGAAAATACAGATGTAGAAAAAAAAGGTCTGAGCCATTACACACTCTGAAGTTCAATTGAGCACAATTGAGCACACGACAGAGAGGTGACAAGGCTGCGGAAGTTTGGTATGTAAGGCAATGTTTTGAACGTACTCATCGACGTTCAAAGCAGTGTGTAGAGTCCACCGCGGCACATTGACGACACTGCCGTCGACATGCACACTAACCGATGTTTGCTCGCCAAGCCAGCCTACAAGACCACATTCCCTGCCTCGCATCATGCCTCGTCTGGTGTGGCTTGAAGCATGCGCGAGATGTTTCATGCAAGATCTTCGTTGGTGTCTGCCCCCCACCGGCGCTGACCTTTTCTTCAAGTGGGACTCGCTACAACATACAACATGGAAAAGCCAGCATACACAGGTCAAGCATACACCGTGTTGAAGATTGTGCGCGGAGCGGACATGAACAGGAAGAAGAGTAGTGGAGGGACGCCTTGACTGGTTTTGAACAGTTGATGAGGACGCCATGTTCAGACGGTATCGTGCTGAGCGCCAATAAAGGCTGCAGAGAGATTTTCCCACATCGTTTTTGGTGCCGATGGCACGAGAAGCTGGCCTTCATCCCCTCGAGCTGTTGCTTCCGATTGGGACGTCTTTTTGCAACTTGGCCGTCATGGAGCGTACGAAAAACACGCGGGCCTCTCGTCGACCCCAAAGCACGGGGATTGTGATTGAGGTGAACCAGCTCATCCAGTCAGAACACTTCGGGATATCGACGCTTCATGTCCTCCACAGCCGATTAAAGACGGTCAAGGCGGAGTTAGTTGCGCTGAACGCCGAGCTGGAAACCTTCATGACAGCAGGTGGGCAGGTGGCAGAAGATTACAATTCAGTCATGGAAAATGAAGACGTTGCTACCAGCGTTTTGGCCCTGCTCGAGCACCACATGGACAGGCTCAAGGTTTTCCGCCGACTTCGATGGCGCATCCGCCTGCCACCACTGATGGGCACCCACCAGCGACCGCAGATAGAGAACCTACGCGGTCTCAGCGTGAGTTTGGTGCACGATTGCCCAAGTTACAACTTTTTTACTTTTTCAGGGCAGCTTAACTCGATACCGGCCGCTCTGGGACATGTTCCGGCACTCTGTACACGATAACTCGAGCTTATCTAACCCAGGGGTGCTATGCAGGATGACCCGAGTTTGGCGAAATTCGGGATCTTTCCGACCTCTGCCGACACTCCCTGTTGAACGAGCTAAGAGTACGAGAAGGTGAAATCCATCCCTCAGCGCACGCTCCATTCCATCGATTACGATGGAACGCGGCGTCACGTCAAGGGCGGTCGAGAAGGTTGGGTGGTGTCTTCAAACTAGAGGCACCTTCTTTCATTTGTTTGTCATTCCGCTGAGTGCAGAAGTGCACCCATGCAAGAAAGGAGGCAGAAAGTTCTAACTATATTTTAACACAAAAGTGTTTTATGCAGGAGTCCACGAAGTACTTTCGTCACGGTTATGACGTTAAAAAAAATAGACGCCAACGTGTGAGAAAGAAAAAAACTAAGAAAAAGATCTGGCGCTGGGAATCGAACCCACGACCTCGTGGCCGCGACGGCAAGCGCCCGACGCTGAACCGACTAAGCCAACTTCGCAGATGACAGACATTGCACGAACGCGCCTTATATATTTCACACATCTACTTTCGCACAGTGCTCTCTGTTGGCGGTGTAGGTAGGCGCGGCGGAGCGGGGCGGTGCCGCCGTCTGTGAGATGTGAAAGGAAGTAATGCGTCACGATTGACACTAACAAGCGCTTACTCCGAGATTCCGCGCGATATCGGAGGCCATGGTTAAAGCGTCTCGATACCAGCGAGGGACACTGGCCGCATTGGCATCGCCGAGGGAAGCTAGACGCAGTTACGTTATTTTTGGCTTTCGCTTCGTGTTAGCGTGCGCCGGCTCATCGGAGTAGTGCAGCTTCCACATGCACCAACGGGATTTCTCCGCCGCCGACTACTTCGATTGCGAGAGCACCGACTAACAAAATTGCTGCAATACGCGTTGCAAAAAGGACACGATTTCGACGGGCGAATGCCGTGCCTAGGCGGAGAGAGACAGAGGCCAGCGGGACGCACGCGCTTGCGGCTCGAGCTACGAACCTCTGCCTCCCATGTTGCTGAAGCGCCGTGTGGTAGTAGACGGATTTAGTTGGGCGTCCGCAGCAGCTCTGTGGACGCAGCCTGCGAGCCATTTCCTATGGCAGACTGCGTCCGTAAAAGCAGCTGCGCACGCTCAACTAAATCTGTGCAGTGTATGCATGAACACAGGCGTCGTAACCCATTACTAGTAAACGCACACCGTGCCGCTTCTCTCCTTAGTTGACGACGTTTTGAAGAAGTGCATATCGGGTACCAGTGTTGATTGTGAGCTTGTTGATGTCATCTTTACGCGCGATTCACGATTCGATGATTCCAAATGTAGGATCACAACTTCAGCTACCACAACGGTTTATTCATGATCATGGGCGTTAGTCATCGTGACGGAGACATGCCACTAGGCGTCAGCATGGGAGTATCGACGTGAAACGGTGCTATAGTTGCCAAACACCAGTAGACATTGTAGAGGCTCTGATATATCACTACACGATAAGCACGACTTCTGTCAAGACACGTTTAACGTTCGCGTTATACCGATTCCTATAATGGAGGGATCAGTCATGTTTTTTTACGTGTGCGCGGGCCCTTCGGATTCATTTTCAAGCGTTTAATGTCTGCACTAAGTATCCTTTAGAATAATCAGCAGCGTGGCCTCCGAGAATAGTTCCGAACGAGCGCCTTACAACACCGCGGCTAGAGCTAATCGCCGAGACCACGTGTATATTCACCATGGTCGGCCTCTATATTCTAGCGCGTTGCTCGGCCGGTGCGCGCCCTCCTTCGTCCTCTTATTAATCGTCTGCTCGCTGGCCGAGCAGGCGCTGCCGGCTGATTAGCTAAGTGGCTGGGCGGTATACCTAGCTAAGTCAGGGCATGCTATGACGAAGCCGATTGAACCAAATCATGCTAAGGCCAAGTTAATTAAGCCCCGTCTTACTAGACCACGCTAATGAACCGTGTAAAAGCTAGGAAAACTAATTAAGACCAACCTAATTAATGAAGCTAATTAGGAGCATGTAATTAACACGAAGGTAATCAAGACCTTACCAAGATAGCGTTAATTATTATAGTGCTAATTAGGATTATGCTAAAAACCTCTGTACTGTTCAAGACTTTGCGAATTAAACCTGAGATATTAATGTCGTGGTAATGAAAACATTAACAATCAAGACAGGACTATTCAGTATCATGTTAGTTAAGACCTAGCTTATTAGAGTCATGCTAATTAACGCGGAGCTAATTAGGAGCGCGCTAATTCAAACCAAGCTAATTAGGAGCTTCCTCGCCAAGTACGCTGTAATTATGATCACTCTAATTAGCTTTGTGTTAAGTACATTCGTGCTAATGAGGGCCTAATGAGGAACTGATTCACTAACACCGTGTTAATTAAAACATTACGAATTAAGACATAACTATTCACTGCCAGTTAATTAAGGCCTAGCTAATAAATAGCACGCATATTGAGACCGAACTGACACGGTCACTACTCCGAAGCAGGCCAAGCGTACTGAGTAGACGAACCACGTAATAAGCTCGAAGAAGCTAGGTGACCACAAGCTCCTCCGATGGCCCCAGCCTTGCACAAGTAGTGCAAGCTGACCAAATTATTTTAAATGCAAAGCTGCTGAGTAGCGTCCACTGCATGAAACACTTGACAGTCACACCGGCAATATGAGAGTCCCGAGTTGAACTGGGGCCTTTTCAGAATCAACGATGTTATGCCCGAGTTCGCACGTCAATCAATTTGATTGACAGACGCCCACGGCGAAGATCGTGTCCGCCCACCGCGTTTGCTCTAGCGGAGGAGAAGTGCTCACGGCGCAACGCCAGCGAGCGGCACGATTAATCAATCAGCTTAATCGCACATACTATGCACACACGCACGAAGAACTAAATGTTATATGATCACGTGGCTAGGATGTCTCGTATTCAACTTCACTGCATTCACGATGTACCACTCACAGCGACGACACAAATTCGCAATTGAAGATGGGGCGTTTGCTTTACTTTCGAATCTAAGTGGAGTGTCGAGAGAGCAGCGCACAGACCTCGATTCCAGGGCTAATGACGACTCGTAGTAATATGAATCAGACCTGCAAGCGTCCGTCGCCTCCTTCTGTCAGTGTGCCAAGGCAAACATTTCTTTCATGGCCGGCGTTTTCTGCTCCGAAACTGACTACACGACTGAAACATGCATTAGCCACCTAAGCAGAGCAGAGAAATGTAATGTATTCACAGCGGGTGGCCTTTGCTTCAAGTGTACAGCGAAAAGACACCTCGTAAGAAATTGTTGCACAATGCAAAATATGCAAATGCCGTCGTGCGTCGACAATATGTACCACAAGGACACAAGTACAGGTACAGCAACGGAAAGTACTTCGGATGCAGTCGTGCATGTAGCTACGAACGGCACGACTCCTGGACGCGCTACTGACGTTGTTCTTCAGGCTTTTCGCGCTTGGCTGATCACATCGACAGCTTGTTGTTACGTACATAGGGTTTTAGGCAACGGCAGTCAAAGAACATCCCTACGAGATGACGTTTGCAAGAAGCTTAGGCTAACTCCGATTTTGGAGATGGATGTGGTCATCAGCACGTTTGGACGAGGGCGCTCAGAACGGATTCGACGCGCGAAGGCTGTCAACGTTGCGCTTCTGAGCCAACACGACAGCACTTACAGATACAATCTGTCGTTGTTCCTTTCATCTGCGATCACATAATTGAGGCTCCGAAATTCAACATTGAACTTCAGGAAGTCATCGTTGGCGAAGGAACACCGTTGGCGGATGCTGTTCGTTTCTCAAGCGTGACCTGTGAACAGGCTGTCAGCCTTTTAATCGGTTCTGACTAGTAATGGAAACTGATACCCAATCATAGCGAACGCCGGTGGGATGCCGACAGGAGAGCTTTAATGGCAATGAACACAAACATGGGATGGACTCGTCGAGGACCATTATCCGTCAGTGGACAAGGCGGCCAGTATACAACCAGTCACATCTCTTATGCAAACCAGTAATAGAAAGGGGTGCTCAGTCATAGCGAACGCCGGCGGGGTGCCGATAACAGAGATTTAATCACAATGAACACAAGGATGTGATGGACTCTTCAAGGACCACCATGCGTCGGCGGGCAAGGCGGCCGGTATACAAGTAGTCACATCTGCGCCCTACGAACAGATTTGCACCAGCAGGAGGACCTCTCTTACCGTATGCAATGCTTTCCGGAGCTTGATGCCATTGACATTGTTGAAGGCACAAGCCCGATACAAGAAGACCTCGTCCTAAAGAGGTTCAACAAAGCAGCCAGTTTGCCAAATGGTCGCGATGAAGCTACGTTACCCTGGAAATGAGCAGAGTGGAACTTGGTTCATAAACCCAAGGTGACCATTTCGCAGAAGAAGGAAGCAAATGAACGTTACGACAAAACTGTTAGGCAACACAAGAAAGACGGAAGACAGGCGTACCAAGAAGGTCGCCGCTCATGAAATGTCACAAGAAGCAATCCACGAAGATCTGCGACAAGAGTCCCAGTTGTGTTTGATGCCTCTTCGTGCGGAGCAGGAGAGTTCTTTTTTAATGACCAACTTCAAGAGGAAGTTGAGGACCGAGAAGCTTTCTGCGTAAAACCTCCCATCGCCATCGCAACGACTTTGGACGACGTTAGAAGCCGCGCATTGCTACGCCCAGACTAGCGCTGCACACACCTCACTGAGAACGATGTGCGACGGCGCATTCTTCATACATGTGTGATTGATACTCTCGATGAGCTACGTGAGACGTTGTCGCTACTTAGAGGACGCAAGTGTGTTAAAAAAGGGCTGGGTAACTGTGGTGTGTGCGCGTGATTTCGACTCAATGCTGCCTCAACAAGAACAGCTCTTGCAAAAGACAATGTCTAGCTCACAACTATGTGTCGACTGGTTTTGAACTGTTCGATATGAACACCATACTGGGCTGGTACCGCACTGAGCACTAATAAAGGCTGCAGAGAAATTTTATCAGACACCGTCTATTACAATAAAAATACTTGGGTTTTTCATTCGAAAACCACGATATTATCAAGGACGACGCAGCGTAGGCCTCCGGAAACTTCGATCACCTGGTGTTCTTTAACGTGCACCTAAATCTAAGTACATGGGCCTCCAGCAGACAGTGCTCACAGAAATGCGGCCGCCGAGGTCCGGATTCAATCCCCCGTCCGACGGGTCAGCAGTCGTGCACCGCAACCACAAGACCACTGTGGCGGGTAACCCCTAATGTCGACTTCGCTTCTAAATACAAATGCATTGCTTGGTTGACATTTCTCAGTTACATTATAAGGCACCTTCTATCAAAATGTGAAGTCCCAAGACTGTTTCCGTTACCTTTATGATTGTTTACTGATGCCCACAGGAGCGTCCAGCGTGGATGACCACCGCCACCGAGGAAACCGTTAGGAAACTAGCCATTTGCCCGCGGACAGGAAAAATGCACCAACACCTTGGTATATACAGCGTCGGTGTAAAATGAAATGGTTTCCGAAAAGCCGAGCGTTTTCGAGGTTTTCTTTATTTTTCGAGTCTGCCCTTACGCATAATTATTATAGATTCAAAAATACACATATAAATTCTCTTCGTGTATGAAGTCAAGTAATGAGCGATGGTGAGGTCCACTAATCCAGGGGTCAAGGTCAGGTGGTCGGACATGCCTGGGGCCTCTTGCACTGAGGTGACGACAACGGTTTAATTGCACACCCATGCAAGTCCACAATAAGTGTGTCGCAGTTACATCGCAGACTGGGGCGTCGCAAAATGGGCACGATGTACCATACGGGCCGCGGTACTTTTGCGCCCAAAGGGTCGTCATAGATGGGGTAAGCGCCACCCCAACACGAAGCCTCCACAATGCAACCTCCCCTCGGTAGGTTAAACCACCAGGGAGGTCTGACCCACACGGTGGTACAAGAGCTCGTGTGGTACGTTGGAGGCTTTCTTTTTCCCGGGGCATCTGTCCTTGAGCGTCCACAGGAAAATGCGGTAGTGGGTGCGGTGCAACTTGTGGGTGGCTTGCCAGAAAAGCTTTGACAAGGTCCGGCAAAGCGGCCCGAGGCACCCACTGAACACGTATTCCACAGATGCGGAGGCAGCAAGATGGTGAATACTATCGAGAGTGACGTAGAGCGATACACTCGTCGTATATCGTGGATAGCTTGCGTCGAGTCCGTACGAATGATGAGGTGAGAGCATCTGTCAGGTATAAGAAAAGGTAGCAGCGCTACCAATCCGTCACGTATGGCAGCCAGCTCAGCAAGGTGAGCCGCTGGTGCGGTATCCGCAAAATACGAGCATGTCTGGCTAGCCTCTGGTATTAATCGGCATACAAGAGCGGTATGAATGGTGGTGCCACTCTGGCATCACAATAGGCGACGAGAGTGGCGGCATCTGGTTATCGACACGAAGTAGGCGGGAAACTTGGGCGTTTGCCTGGCATGGAACGGGGCTGTAAAGGCGACCAAGAGGTTTGTTTTCAGTGAGTTGCATTTTGTTCCACGGAGCAATATTGCTCGTCTCTGAAGGTCTATGGTGAACTTCTTTGTGCATCTCCCGCCAATGCAGCAACCGAACAGAACGTTGGTGGCTTGAGGTTGCGTGCACAGCGACGCTGGTGTACGAACTCGTCAATGGTATGTAGGTGGGACTCCTGTTGCCGTACTATCAACGGAGTGATATGTGGCAGTCCAGTTACGGCCCGCAATGGCTTCGTGGTTAATCGCCTCAAGACGTGCCCACTCTGCCAGCGTGAGGTGATTAAATTGGGCACGATAGACGAGCCTCGGTTGCAACATCGAACGAACAAGGAGGCGAGCCATGTTGGAGTTCGCGCCACCACATTTCTTCGCAATCCGTCGTATGAGATGTATTGTTTCTGATGCCTGCTGTTTGCTACGCTTCACCCAAGATCCTGCAGATCCGGTAAAGTGAATTTCAAGGCCAAGCACGCAGAGATTTCAAGCTTCATGTAGCGGTTGCTGATCCAAAATTAATTGCCGAGGCCGGACTCCCAGTATACGACGTCCATACTTGTTCGCAACCGAGATAAACTTTTTTTCTTTGGAGATTTCGAGCCCAATCTGGGTAAAGCAGTTATGAGGTATGTCGAGTATCTCTTGCAAAGCTTTTTCTTGACAGCTGATTTCAGAGTGCACTAACCAAAGCGTGATGTCATCTGCATACATGATATATTTTGCGTAGTATATTATCGCCACCATCCATGCCAGTGGGAGGAGAGCCGCATTAAAAAGAAGTGGTTTGAGCATAGATCCCTGCGGAACACCTGTACGGGAAACAAACTTTCTAAGTTGTTGACCAGCTAGGCGAATGTAGAAGCTGCGATCGTGGAGAAAGGCTTTCACGAACGCGCAGACTCGACTGGAGAATAGGAGCCAATAGAGAATTTACACAATAGCATCATGCCTCACAAGTCCATAGACAGAATGGTGCGAATCCATCAAGAGCAACATCCAAAGAGAACCATGGATAAGAGGTAGGCAAGGCGATCCTCAGTGCCCAGATGCGGACGGAACCCCATTTGGCGAGGATGCTACCAGGAGTATCTCTCGAGCCATCAAGTGATGCGTGTCGCTAGCATACGCTCCGTCAGTTTGTCCAATGTTGAAATGAGAGCTATCGGACGCATGCGTGCGATATTTCCTGGAGGCTTTCCTGGTTTGGGAATGCGAATCACTTCTGCATGCCGCCAAGGTTCAGCAGTGGCTGCAGTAAACCAAGCTTTCTTTATGACCTCTAACCAGACTAGCAAAACCTTGCCTTCGGTGCTTTTGTAAAGCTCATAAGGTATGCCATTCGGTCCGGGTGCTTTGCTCAGTTTTTATTGGTCTATTGCTGATAAGAATTCGGCCGTAGTGAAATCAGCCTGTATGGCCTCTATATCGGTGAGCGTAGGAAGCGTACCTGCATACGCTGGGAGCTGTGAATGGAGTTGGTGCCATGTCTAACGCAGGAAAGAATGTGTGGGCGGCGATGTCGGTGAATACTGCTGGGGTCTGGCCAGAGGCTAACGGGGCGCAGTCTGCGGGGTCAGGAGGCCGCCGACCGCGTTGCATGGCTGGGAAGGTGCGCCATATAGAGGCATTAGATGCCGAATGCCCGAATGAGAACGACCAGTCGATCCGACGGCCGCGTTCCAGGCGGCGTTCGTGGCGCCGAGCCGCTGCTTGAAGGCGCTGGGCTTTCAACCGAATGGCACTTGCAGTAGGGTCACGTTTTGACGCTAATTATGCTTGACGGCGCGATACCCATAGGCGCAAAAGCCGCAAATTTGGAGCAGGTCGCGATTCATCCACCCATGACACACGTGTTGCTTGAGCTAGTGCGCGCTTACGCAATCATAGGGATCCGAAAGATTGCGAGAGGTAGCGTTTTCAGAAAACACTCTGTACTGGTCCCAATACACCACGCGGCAAGGCCGGTGAAGGCGGCCAGTTCCGCCCGAATGTAAACGAAGGTTAATTAGGTGGTGCTCGTTACCCCAATAGTCAGGTTCAAATGTCCAGGAGACCGCAGTGCCGCCAAGCCACCAAGGTAAGTCCGGTGAATGACGCAACGCGCTAGGCTGATCATGCCAACAAGTGGGCACTGACATATCATTAAGAGCGGTAAAGTGTGCGTCCGAAATGTGTCCAGCACACTTACGCCACGCGCACTGCAATAAGCATAACCCCATTTTGTGTAAGGCGCGTTAAACTTGCCTGCTACCATTATGGGGCATCCAGGATGCTGTCGTCTTAAGTGCGCCAACCAGCCGAGGGACATGCGAGCCACACGACCACTTTACGGACGGGCGTAGAACGAAACAACGATAACGTCGGTGCGTTGGAGACGAAATAAAACAGCCACGACTTCCTGCCACAAAGTACCCCGTTGCGAAAGGTCCGCGTGGGTCTGATGAAGAGTGGATTGCACAGAAACTGCAACCTTTCCAGGCGGAGCATCCGGCGTTGAACACCGGCGATCCAACACTGAAGGCGAATAGTGCGCCACGTAACCTGGTATGGGTGGCAGGCCATTAGATTCCTGAAGAAGTAGATCCCGTGCACGCAGCTTTCCATATTAGAGACGATGTTGTAGCTCTCCCTTTTTTCCGACAATACCGCGGCAGTTCCCTTGTAACATGCCTTCCAGTGAATTTGATGTAGACGCCATCATGTATTGAGATTAGCCACTAGTACCCAAGTGAGATGCTGGAGTATCTGCGCAATGAAGTACAGGAGTTTTTGGGGCGAAAGAGATTTCGACTTGGGTGCTGAGACAGGAGTTTGTGTCATAGGGGCAGTAGTTGACACCGACGGTGTATGTAGCGAATGAATGCGTTCCGTCTCGCCGACGCTGGAGCAATGCACGGTGTTGCTTGAGACGCTGAATTTCCTTTTCAAGGCTGGCAAGGCGCGAATCTATCTCGAACTGATCATTTGCCGAGGTAAGCTGCACGTCTTTTAACACTGGAGGAGCATGTCGGGGTCGCGAACTTGACGCAACCACAGCACTATAACTAGGTGTTAGAGTTTTCACTGATTTAATTGCGAGGACTCCATTACAGAGAATGAAATATGCCACGCGGTGCTCCTTAGGAGAACGCTATAGGAACTAAGCAGCCACCGATTTCCGGGTATGAATGAAACTACAAATTTGACACAGCAGATGTACCATCAATCCTTCAGGAAAATGTTTTAGACAACATCAAACTTGTTAATGTACTGAAGACAGCCCTAGCAGGTAAAAATGCTCCAGTCTGAGTATTGCAGCGACTTTTAGCATGTTACTTTATTAGCATGTAGTGTCTCGCTGCGCAGTTTCAGCAGTTCCATGGTGGGGACAAGTTGTACCCAGCGCCTCCACTATTTCAAACGGGTGTGTTTTACAGGCAGGAGCTGACACCGCGAAGCACTGTTTTATCTATCCCAAGGGATAACTCGAAGCAGGCCAACGAACTCATTCCATCGTCTCCCTCGAGCCCTGTGTCCACTGCCTTTATTATAATATATATATATATATATATATATATATATATACGACGCACAACTCCTAAAAACTCTTTTTTATGTTGTTTTTGTTTTGTTCGTTTGTTTAGAAATTAGGCGGTGAATCGTGCGTGCTCCTCAAGAACCATAATGATGCTAATTGCAACCGCCATAACGGATCAAAATTTGTCTTCGCCAGGGCATCGTAAACACCGTCGACCAATTAAGGAACTTCAATCTCGAAGGCAATATATTGTCTCAACGCAGATGCACTGACTTGCGAGAAGATCTTGTCACACTTATGACGAGAACCTTACGTTGTTCTGCGTGTTGGGCTGGTTAGGCCAAGAAGCGGCTCAGTCCGAGCTTCTTTGTCCTCTTCTACCTGTGGGGGCTCACACAACCATGCGGCATTAGTCCCCCCTTTGAAAAGCATCGACTCGATGCTTGTAAAAAAAAAATAACTACAACACGCGCAGACGCAGAGAACCAGAGACTAAGTACCAATAGCCGCAGGGGAAAATAAGATGACGCACCGACACTTGCGCCATGTGCAAACAGGAAAATACAAAGGAAACAACCACAGGAGTCACATGGTAACAGAAGTAGCGCGAACGCACAAGGGCTACTGTGTGTAGTACGGCTTGAGTCGTACGACATGCACGGTTTCGGGCCGAAGTTGTCGACGTGAAGACACTGCGCCGTCCGGAAATACTTCGTAGGTGAGGTCACTGACACGTCGGAGAACCTTGTACGGTCCGAAATAGCGGCTCAGAAGTTTTTCAGACAAGCTTGGTCGTCGGATAGGTGTCCACACCCACACTCGGTCGCCAGGGTGGTAGGAGACGTTTCGACGGCGAAGGTTGTAACGTCGCGCATCTGCGTCTTGTTGATGACTGATATTTACGCGAGCCACTTGACGAGCTTCTTCGGCGTACTGGGTGTATTGCTCGGCGTCTGGAGCAAGTTCATCGCTATGATCGCACGGAAGCATAGCATCGAGCATGGTTTGCACGTTGCGTCCGTAAACAAGGCGGAAAGGTGAAAATCGCGTTGTTTCCTGCGTTGCCGTATTGTACGCAAACGTGATATATGGCAAAATCTCGTCCCAGGTTTTGTGGTGTACGTCCACGTACATTGAGAGCATGTCTGCTATGGTCTTGTTAAGTCTTTCCGTCAGTCCATTTGTTTGTGGATGGTAAGCTGTTGTTTTTCGGTGACTTGTGCAGCTCAGTTTAAAAATGTCTTCCATCATTTGTGCCGTAAATGACGTCCCTCTGTCCGTAATCACACATGACGGCGCGCCATGTCGCAGGATGATGTGGTGCACGAAGAACTTCGCGACTTCAGACGCCGTGCCGCGAGGTAACGCCTTTGTCTCGGCATAACGGGTCAAGTAATCGGTTGCCACTATAATCCATTTGTTTCCGGTGGACGACAAAGGGAAGGGTCCTAGAAGGTCCATACCCACAAGGTCGAATGGAGTCCGCGGTGGTGCAATCGGGTGGAGAAGGCCCGCGGGTTTCACAGGGGGCGTCTTGCGACGCTGGCACTCGCGGCAGCCTTGCACGTAGCGGTGTACGCTAGCCGATAGTCGTGGCCAGTAGTACTGCTGGCGCACCCTGGCGAGAGTCCGCGAGTAGCCCAAGTGTCCTGACGTGGGCTCGTCGTGGCACGCAAGGAGGACGTCATCACGCATGTCAGCTGGGACAACGAGGAGAAAGGCTTTGTCGCTACCTCGCGCGTTTTTCTTGTAAAGGATGCCCCTTCTAAGACAAAATGATGACAGCTCGCGAGCAATGTGTCGAGGAACGTGGGAGTTTCGGCCTTCTAAGGAATCGATAACAGGGCGCAATTCTTGATCTGCTCGCTGTCTTGACATGAAGTCAGAATTGCTGACTGCTCCGAGAAAAGCATCGGCCTCCTCTAAGTCCATATCGGGATGCCCCACAGGTGCTCGAGAAAGCGCGTCGGCATCTTCGTGTTTGCGTCCAGACCTGTACACAATCGTGATGTCGAACTCCTGCAAGCGCAAGCTCCATCGAGCGAGACGGCCAGACGGATCTCTGAGATTGGCCAGCCAGCACAGCGAGTGGTGATCAGTCACCACTTTGAACGGACGGCCGTAGAGGTAAGGACGGAACTTTGCCGTCGCCCACACGACTGCAAGGCATTCCTTTTCTGAAGTAGAGTAGTTGGCCTCGGCTCGGGAGAGTGTACGACTGGCGTAAGCGATGACATACTCAGCGCCGCCGTGTCGTTGTACAAGGACAGCGCCAAGTCCGACGTTGCTGGCATCTGTGTGTACTTCAGTAGCAGCGTCCTCGTCAAAATGGGCTAGAACAGGTGCTGTTTGCATTCGCTGCCGTAACTCTGCGAAAGCTGCCTCTTGTTCTGTAGTCCAGGCAAAGGGTACATCATCTCGGGTCAGTCGCGTGAGCGGTTCGGCTATCTTCGAGAAGTTGGCAATGAACCGACGATAATAAGCACACAAGCCGAGGAAACGTCGCACTGCTCTCTTGTCTGACGGAACAGGGAAGGCGGCGACGGCTGCAGTTTTCTCTGGATCGGGCCGAACTCCATCCGCGCTCACGACATGTCCCAGGAATTTCAGCTCTTCATACCCGAAATGGCACTTCTGGGGCTTCAGCGTGAGTTCAGCAGAACGAATGGCTTCCAGAACCATTCTTAGGCGCTTGAGATGTTCTTCGAAGCTCTCAGAGAAGATGACCACATCGTCAAGGTATACAAGGCAGCTTTGCCACTTCAAGCCAGCGAGAACGGTATCCATCATCCGCTGGAAAGTGGCTGGAGCAGAACAGAGGCCGAAAGGAAGAACTCGGAATTCATAAAGCCCATCTGGAGTTACAAACGCTGTCTTTTCTCGGTCTCGCTCATCAACCTCTATCTGCCAATAGCCGCTCTTTAAATCGATCGATGAAAAATACTTGGCGTGTCGCAACCTGTCGAGAGAGTCGTCGACCCGTGGAAGCGGGTAAACGTCTTTCTTTGTGACGCTATTGAGCTTCCTGTAATCAATGCAGAATCGTAGCGTTCCGTCTTTCTTCTTCACTAAAACGACTGGCGAGGACCACGGGCTGCTGGACGGTTGAATAACACCATCATCGAGCATCTCCTTTACCTGTGTCTGAATAGCTTCGCGTTCTTTAGCAGAAACACGGTAAGGTTGCTGTCTGATTGGGCGAACGTCATCGTCGGTAATAATTCGGTGCTTCGTGAGGGGCGTTTGACCGACTCGAGACGAAGAGGCGAAGCAAGATTGAAACTCCTTCAAAAGGTTGTGAAGTGCGGCCTTCCTCTCGTCCGAAAGCTTCAAATTGACGTCGATGTGGTCCAGAAACCTGTCCCCATCACTCATTTCCTCGGACGCGAAGCACTCCGTGACGTCAGCTACAGGGTCACCATAGGCCACAGTGGTGCCGCGGAAAAGATGCCGGTGCTCGAAGTTGAAATTCGTCACAAGTATCTGTGACCGTCCGTCACGAACACGCACAAGACTTCGGGCTGCGCACACACCTTGAAGCAGCAAGAGTGATAGGTTGCTCTCGGCGACCGCGTCACCGTCTCGGAGATCTTCACAAGTGACCTCTATGAAAGCAGTCGCTCGTGGTGGCAGCGTCACGCTTTCGTCAGCAACACGCAGCGCAGGTCTACGACAGCTATCGGCGTCTCGATCTGTTGCGCGTTGCGTCGAGAAGGTCACCATTCGTTCGCGGAGATTTATAATCGCGCCGTTCTCGCGAAGGAAGTCCATGCCGAGGATGAGCTGACGAGAGCAGTCGCGGAGGACGAGGCAGGTCACCACAAATGTTGACGCACGTATTTTCACTCTTGCGGTACAGCGACCCAATGGTGTAACAACATGTCCTCCAGCTGTGCGAATACGTGTTCCATTCCATGGCGTCATCACTTTCTTAAGACTAGTGGCCAGTTTTCCGCTAATAATTGAATAGTCTGCACCCGTATCCACCAATGCGCTGACCTGAAGACCGTCTATCAGCACAGGAATGTCGAGCGAGACTCGGTCACTGTGTTGAGATGTAGATTCCGGCGTTTCTCTGGCACTGCACTCAAACGGGGATTTAATGTCCTCGGCGTTTCGCGCAAGCGTCGATGGGAGGTCTTCCACTTCACACTTATGACGAGAACCTTACGTTGTTCTGCGTGTTGGGCTGGTTAGGCCAAGAAGCGGCTCAGTCCGAGCTTCTTTGTCCTCTTCTACCTGTGGGGGCTCACACAACCATGCGGCAATATCAACATTCGCATGAAGTGTCTATTTTAAAGTTCAAATAGTTGAATACCGTTGTTTATTTAGTTAATTGTTTCAAATTTAAAAGGAAATGCCGCTTGATACATTTGCTTTGAGTGAATGACCTGAGATGGAATGCTATGCTTATATTGCCATTTGATGGCGGTAAAGCATAGCGCTTGAGTTAACAGGATCCCCGGCCACGATTTCAGTGCTGCTACCGTGTTCTAGATCTTGCAAAATCATTGTGAAACGCTTGCCGAAAGTTCAACGGTATGAGCAATAGAGTGTTCCAAGAGATCAGCGCTGTTGACAGAGAAAAACTTCGGGAAAAAAATGCAATTGCTCAGTACGCCCTAACATTCCATTAACGTTTTGCTGGCGGCGCAGCCTTCAGCCATTACCACCAGGGGTAAGCGTGGCACTGCAATCTTACAAAAAAATTACACCATTTCCCGCTAAAGGGGACCATGAGGCGATGCGAAGCCGGAGCACTTGCACGATCGCGTTCCGTTGGCGTTCTTTGGGCATGCTACCGACCTCGCATCGTGGAACGCGAAGAGGAACGCTACGCGCGTCTAGTCTTCTCTCTAGCCTGGCCGTTCATTCTCACAGGGCGAGCGGGAACGCGGTCGGCAGGCGTGCGAGAGAGGAACAGCGTAGGAGAGGAGAGAGAGAGGGAGGGGACACGCATGCGCTGGTGCTGATCGCGGCGTTGCGCAGGAGAGAATTTCGGCATGTCTAGCCCGCGTTTCAGAGGAAGAGGGGAAAGGGGAAGTGGAGAGGGGGAGGGGGAGAGGGAATGTGGAGAGGAGGAGGGGAAAGGGGAAGTGGAGAGGGTATGTGCAGTAAGGGTGGTCACGCCGCACACCACCACCACCACCACCGGATTGAACTCCGCCATAAGATACTTCGCATCTAAAAACATTCTCGGAAGGTCTCTTGAGCGATATCGTTAGATACACATACTAGCCGCCATTATCTACGTTTTGTAGGATCTGATTATTTAGTCTTTCTCTCACGAGAGCTTTGCCCAGTGGCGCCCGTATTTTCGCAGCCTACAGGTATGACCGCAGAATTGTTTACAGTAGAGGTGTCTTTTATATAGATTTGACAATACCGCGTTGAAATTAAATGTATTTTTTAATTAATATACAATTAAGCAGTGTCACCTTGAAGCTTTCCCCTTGGCCTTCTCCTTGGAAACTGCAATGCCATCATGAGGCGCGATGTAATAGGGTAATCATAAATAACTGCCCTCCTGAGTTTCTTCAACGTGAACCTAAATCTAAGTGCCTCAGCGTTCTTGCCTTTCGACACAAGGAAGATACGGCGCCAAGGCACTCGAATGAAACTCTCGGCCTCATGTTCGGTAACGTAGGGCCACAGTCGCTCAGGTTTGACCTTGCGGAATAGATAGCTACCCCGCAAAGAGTAATTGTGGATGCGACCCTCATGCTTTACCTACGCGTCTGGTGGTGGCACACGCAGGTCGTCGTTTGTGTGCCCTGTTGTATTCCTTGGGTTACCTGTGTTTTTACGAGCAGCCGAAGCTGATATCAGGGGGCTATTTTGTACGCGTTCTGTAACAGAACGGAGGCGGGACCGAACGGAAGAACTAGAGGGAGCAAGCAGCCAATAGCTAGCTAAGGAATTGGGGAATGTTTTCAGCACACGAAAAAATATGAAGTTGTCATAGCTGAACATTAATATTGCCTGACAATGTTCTTCAAAGCTTTACACTGAAGAACGCGATTACTTCAACAATTCATTTGTGTTAGCATCTTGATATGGCGCTAGGTGGTGTCACAGTTTCGAGAGACGGTTGATAGTGGCGCTGGCTACCATACTGTTCAAACCAATGCTTCTAGTATTTGTCCACTTGTAGTAATATTTGAACAGCGCCAGCGCTCGAACGGTTATTCAGACGAAAGTGCCACCGGAACTCCTCTTCAGTCATCACCTCAACGCATCTTCTACCTCGGAGCCTCGTTTCCGCGTGACTGCAGCAGCCACGCAGGCGACACGAAGTGGCGTGAACGAGAACGGAGACGCCATTTTCGCAAACTGTAGCAAAAGAGAGATGGCTGAATACCAGTCAGCGCGTGAAGCCGCTCTTCTTCTCCTCAGCCCACGCGCATACGTTTCGATCCAATCCAAGTCGTCCGGAGACCGTTTTGTATCCATTTTTGTCGATAAAAGGGGGAACAAGTGGCGGTATTTTGTAAGCATTCCTAAAACGGACGGTCCGCCTCCGTCCGTTTTAGGAATGCTTACAAAATACCGCCAAAGGTCTCCGGCCGTTCTGTGGCTATCACGTGACCGTTCTATGGCTTTTGCAGGCTATTCTCACGTCTTCGACCGTTAAACAATGCATATTGAATTTCAATTTCAATCGAGCCTCGACCAATCCCGTGCAGCTCATAGAACGCTCTGCCTCTGTTCTCTGACAAAACGCTTACAAATAGCACCCCAGAGGCCACTTTTAAAGAAGCCCGTAGATGAGATCTGCTCCGCTAGGTGCCGCAACGGTCCCAGCCGTGCACAGTCTTTCCATGAACGAAATTAATTATTCTTCAATAATTATCGTGACAGCTAAGCCCCGCCACGGTGGTCTAGTGGTTATGGCGCTCGACTGCTGACCCGAAGGTCGCGGGGTCGAATCCCGGCCGCGGCGGCTGCATTTTCGATAGAGGCGAAAATGTTTGAGGCCCGTGTACTTAGATTTAGGTGCACGTTAAAGAACCCCAGGTGGTCGAATTTCCGGAGCCCTCCACTACCGCGTCTCTCATAATCATATCGTGGTTTTGGGACGTTAAACCCCAGATATTATTATATATCGTGACAGCTAATTGACCTTCGTGATATGTACGGTTGTGCTGCGATATCACATGTATAGAACATAACTCATAACTTGAGCCAGAGTCATCGATTTCTATTTTGAGGCGCGTTCATATAGATATTTAGAAACGGGCAAGTAAGCGCTCGACATGATACGCTTGGAAGATGAGCACGAGTGTTACTCGGTGTTCGTGCCACTAAAAACCTATACTCCATTTCACAAATTTCCTTCCAGCACTGTGGAAACTACAGCGCCCCTCAGCCAATAGGAAGGGCGAAAACCCCTTGCGATGTATTCATCCGCGCCGTGTCGTATGCTAAGCGTCCCCATGGCGTCTACGCGCCCGGATTGGGCGTGTAAAGCGAGCAGGCTGCAATAAAAGAGAACATTGCTGCAGCCATCGACACTGGTGCCGTCCGCCTCGAATTTATCACGTCGTCGTCGTGCGCTGTGTGGCCCGTAAGTTCCTAACTGACGCTCGTGTCTGCTTTAGATTCATTTTCTGACGCTTCGACAGCAATATATTCGCGACTATATTGCGCTATTTTCATGAACCGCTATCAAATGCTCGGCACGACAGGCTTAACATGCGTGGATAAACAAACGTGTGATCTAGCCAGTAATGACAAAAAGTCACAGTTTCGCCGCAAGGGCGAAGCAATGAATGCGATAGCAAGGAATTGAAATGTCACACAAAGAACGAGAAGCAGCTAGATACTTGCAGCGCGCCGCTGAAGCAGAAAGGAGGACACCCTAAAGAACGCAGAAGCATGCTGAGTGCAAGCGTGATTTAACAACTGTCACAGCTACACTCTAAGGCGAAATTACCCGAACGAGGAGTCACAGAGCCCAATAGGCACACGCGATGAACGGTTAGACCGTCGTAGGAGCAAGCGGAGAGGGATGCGTGCCGTGTGCAAACCAGTTAGTTTGCAAAGGGATGAACGGCGCGGGAGATGCAGGCCGTGTGCATGGATACGTTCCGTGTGCGAACTGTTGTCAGGGGAACTCCTCGCTCCTCCTCGCTTGGGTCAGTCTTCCAACTTGTGTGGTTCGCGCTGGCGTGTTGCCGCTTGTGTCGCGCTCGGAGTTCGCCGATCTAGGAACTACGGCTCGGTGCCTTTGATATACACATATGCGTGGATGAGTGTGTCGTGCTGCTTTTACGTTTCGCCGCACCCTCGAAATCTGGAGCTGCTCTCGACACGTCGCGACGCCGCGCTGTATATGTCCGGCGTAGTCACGGCACTGCGTCGCCACCGGCTAGGAATCGCGGCCGAGAAGACAGTAGGCCTATCGGATCCATGACTTCAATCTGACTCGGGGCACAAATCAGCGCTGGATTCTTTCACAAGTAAGTGATCGCTCTTTATTCTACCGTACCTATCGCTTGCGCGAAACTGATCGCGATTATCGGTAACGGACTCGATCGTGTTGTATATCGCGCGGACGAAATGCACCGCGAGGGCCGGTTTGGGCGTGAGCTCGCCTGTGCTTTGTGACCGCCTGGTTATTGGCCGCCATTGTCGTCGCCTGTCCGGATGTTCGCTCACCGATGATTCGCCGTGGTGATGAGCTGCGAGCTCGCGATATTAGCAATATTAGGAGAGGCCTCGCCGCTGTTTTGCGACTCGTCCAAAACGCTGTGCGGTAGCAACGAGCTCGATTGTATGCCGCGCCCTTGAAATGCACCGGCATGGGTTGGCGGGTGCTTCAGCTACCCGACTTCAGCTGCGTTTCGGAACTCTGCGGAAATTGGTCGCCGTGACCTTCGGCTTCCTCGACGCTCGCTCGCAAGCAGTTCGCCGCCGTTCGTGGCGTCGACCCCGCTTTCGCTCGCTGTACTGGTGCTCGGTCGAGGAATTTGGTGGAAATTGGACGCCGTTATCGTCGGCATCCCCTTCGCTCGCTCGCAAGCAGCCTGGCGCCGTTCGTGGCGTCGGCTTCGCGTTCGCGCGCTGTTCTGCTCGAGTTTAGCTGGCGGCTGCGGCGGCTGACGGGCTTGCTCGAGCTTACGACGCCGCTGGCAAAAAACTCGCCGGCTCGTTGGGGCACGGTGGTTGGCGGCGCCGCGGCGTGATGGATGCGGCTGCCGCACTTGAAGTGTTTGCGCTGTGTGGCTTGAAATGCGTCTTTGATGACGTATGACATCACGGTGAAATTATTTACATGCCATATTTTAGACGTGTGTTTTTATTTCACCTTGCACGTATTTGCCATGTACGTGCGTCTTATCCCCTCTGTGACGTGTCGCAGACTATTTGCAATAATTTTGTGCTTCGCAGGGGTGAAATTATTTGCGTGCCAAGTTTTAGACGTGTTTTAGTTCACCTTGCACGTTTTTGCATAGTGCGTGCGTCTTCACTCTCGCTGTCACGTGACTAAATATTTGCAATATTTTTTGTGCTTTGTAGGATGCAGCCGTTGCCCACAACGAGCAGAATGCTGTATGCCCTGCTTCACAGAAAGGACTGTACGAGATATGACAACGCGGCTGGATCTGTATTGGACATTTTGTAGTGAATTCAGTGAAAGAAGGCAGAAACTTCATGTGTACAGAAAAAATAAAACGTTTCATTGTCTCACTTTTGTCTTTCGTTGTCGCATTGAATGGAAAGCAGTGACACACGCATGACTAAATATTCTTTTGCGTGTCCTTTTCCGCGGCATTTGATGCTCACCGCGGAAAGAAACACGCGAAAAAAGTATTAGGTCTTGCGGAGAGTAACTGTAGAAAATCATCCCTGGGATAAAAACGCCAGGCCTGCGCTGAAACCGCAGCACAGTCACAGCGAAAGCTGGAAGAGCGGCGTTTCTGGAGCCCGTTAAGCTCTCTTGGGGCTACAATACAAGTGCACTAGAAAGGTACCCACTACGCCACAAATCAAAATTTTTGTGAAGTTCGGAAGCGCCCACTAAGCCATTATTCGTCATTCTATGGAGAAGCGAGGCACCAGCTACACGTCTGTAAGGCATTATGTGCACTTTGTTGACGTGACGACTGATGACGATGAAGAATTATGGCTCAGCCCTTTGTAATGGGTTGGAATCTTTAAACGGCCCACCAGTTATGTAATTTGCATTGGGTGACGCCCGGTCGCTATTTCCCTCTCCCGTCATGCTGTATACGTTGGCGTGGAAGAGAGACGGGGGGGGGGGCGAAGAACTTTATTGAGACCCCGAGGTAATGGATCATGCGCTTATGGGCTTCCTTGGCAACCAATACAAGTGCACTTGCGAGGAACCCACTACGCTATAAATCATTGTAATCTTACTGAGACCCCGAGGAAGTGGATCATGCGCTTATGGGCTTCCTTGGCAACCAATGCAAGTGCACTTGCGAGGAACCCACTACGCTATAAATAATTGTAATTTTTTAGAAGTAGGGCAGCAGGCACTGTGCCATTTTTCGTCATTCTACAGAGAGCGTTGGTACCTGCTAAACGCATGTAAGGGATTATGCGCACTTTGTTGATTCTGCGCCTGATGACGATGAAGAATTATGGCGGAGCCCTTTTGTAATGGGTTGGAAGCATTCAACAACCTACTCGTTGCGCAATTCGCAATTGTTTGACGCCTGGTTACAGAATTCGCGTTGTGCGACGCTTGGTGCTTATTTTATTCTTCTACCACGCTATATTGCATAGGCTAATGTGGTTCCTTCCCGACATGAAGCCTGTATAGGACCTTTTTGCAAAGCAGTTTCAAGCACCGGCATGGCTGAGAGGTTGAATACTGGGCTCCCACGCAGAGGGCCCAGGTTCGAACCTCGTTCCATCCTGGAATTTTTTTTCTTATTTAGTTCTTTTCCTTATTTCGAGCGATACTGGTTACGGACACCGGCGGCAGCGGCGGCGGCGGCAGCGGCGGCGGCGGACAACTACGGCGCCAAAAACGGCCGGAGAAATGATCTCATAACAGCTTTCGCTGTAAAAGTTCATCCGAATGGAGCGTTTGAGTGGACCGACCGTTGGTCCTTGCGAGGTGCAACTGCGAGGACTAACGGTTGCCCGGTAAGGTGTAAATGTGAGGACCAAACGTTAGTCCATTGAGGTGATCTGTGGGGACTAACATTTGCCCGGTAAGGTGTAAATGTGAGGACTAAATGTTAGTCCATTGTGGGGACTAGCTGTTAGACCCGGTGCCGTTAGTCCTTGAAGAGATTATTGGCTGTGGCAGCCCCATTTGTCCCCAAAAGAACGAACCGCACACCCTTTTAACACCCTTTTGCCTTAGAGTGTATGACGTCTATGTGCTTGAGCAACGCGCTGCAAGTGTCGACATTGAGAATCAGACGCTCTTAGATATTTCTTCTTTTAAACTGCGGCGCTTGGAATGACCCCTGCGTCTCCAGCCACACGGGCGCGTTTGATGCAAGGTGTGCCTGGTGTTCTTTGCTTTTTTGTAGCGTTAGCTACACTTGCCTAGCCGGCACCGATTTCGCGTGGGTCATCACGAGCCGTGCTGCGCATGCGCGAGGATGAGTGCGGAGCCGGCATCTCACGCGCTCTCCGCCACCGCCGCGCGCGGCTCGCCGCTGCTGGTGGCGGAGAGCGGGAGGAGTGGCGTCGTAACCGGGCAGACAGACTGGCGCAGGCGCGCGCGACTCGCCGCTGCTGCTCTGCGCATTCGAGAGGAGTGACGTCGTAGCCATGGCGCGCGCAGCTATTCGCCTTCCCTGTGCAGTCGCCGTCTGACAATGGGCTGGTGCCGCTTGATAGCGCCCCTGACTGGCGTTTGCAGGTGGGTAACGCCATGGAGAAGGAGAGCGCAAATGCTGCTCAACTGCGCAGAAGATCCGAGAAGCTTATGTCATCGGATCCCGAAGTAGTTGCCTGGCAATTAGCGGTTCAGCGTACGAAGAATGAAGAGGAAGGCTAAAAGTGCTGTGGAGGCACTGGAGGAAAGGGAGGAACGTCTAGCAAGGCGGCGTCGCCAGGATCCTGAGGGACGTGCCCGACCACCTCTGCAGCAGCAACAACGAGACGCCGTTGATGACGTCAAGGCTTGCCGATAGACTGCCTTTACTGTGAAACTTGGCGAAAGCACCAGTGCGACTCGGACCTTCGAGACATACTCCGTAAACAATCCGTTTCGATACGTGTGCAACGTGTGTGAAAGACTATGGCACATGAAAGACTTCACGCCGCTAAGTAGTGCCATGCGTGAAACGTTGAGTTTAGTGGCGGCGCCTGAGTGGGCTGAAACCGTGGCGCGGGTTTGTACAACGTGCAAGAACTTTCTCGTTAAGCAGAACATTCCGCTCTTTAGCGTTACCAATGGGTATCGTTACCCGGCCATGCCGCCAGGTCTACCGGTTCTGAACGATGTGGCGGAATGTGTGGCATGACAATCAAGCTAATCCTAGACAGTCTGGAAAGCTCAGAATAATCAGCTGAACCTCTGTTAACGCTACGAATGTCCTGGCATAGCCGAGCTAAGCCATTGCAATTTTTTTTCTTCCACACCACGAGTGGGTACAGCAAATGGCCGCTTTTTCGTGCGCGTGTCAAGGGCAGTATTCGAATTCAAAGAAAATTAGGAGCGCTGCGTCTGCAAGTGTCGACTATCGAGAATCAGACGCTCTTAGATATTTCTTTCTCTTTGAAACTGCGGTGTTTGGAGTGACCCGCTGCGTTTCTTGCCACGCGAGGGCGTCTGATGCAAGGTGTGCTCGGTGTTCTTTGTTTTCTTCTTCCACATCACGAGTGGGTACAGAAAAGGGCCACTTTGTCATGCGCGTCCCAAGGGCAGTTTTCAAACTGAAAGAAAATTAGGTGCGTGATAGAAAACACGCTCACGCTCCTCCGACATTCGCTTACCACCAGCGGTACATGGTGTACATAAATTGCTCGCAGTTATTTCGCCGGCGCGTACATGGCGTGTGGCTTTGCCTAACGCAGCGTGCTGGGGAGCGAGTGGTTGCTGGTTCGAATCCGCAGTCCGGCACTTCAGAATTTTTTTCTTCTGCTTTATTTTTCTTTGTGCATTTTTATATACACATATAGATAATATACATATCAGGGGCATGACGGCGACGGCAAAAATCAGCCGAGAGTGCCCATATAATTGCGATCGCAATAAAACGATGCGGCTTGGCTTCGTTACAGTTACCTGGCAATAACTTCACCGTATCGATTGACGGTTGCTGCATATTCAGCAACGTGGATCTATTTTTGTCCAGCTTAGAGCGCTTAAGGGACGAGGACGAAGTTCAAAGAAGGTAACGAGAGAGCGCCAACTCGCAACTAAACTTTATGAAGAGAAACAGCACGAATAAATTCAAGCGCTGCAAGCTGGTCAAAAATGAACTATTCCCAATTATCCCAGCTTTCTCTTCGTGGAAAAGGGGATCTAGTAAAAGCTTACCACCAGATTCTTGTGGAACTTTCTGACATTACTAAAACCGCAATCATAAAATCTTACGGCATGTTTGAATATATGTGCATACCCTTCGGTCTCCGAAATGCTGCTCAAACATTTCAGCGGCTGGTTGATCGAGTGCTACCTGAGGTTTCCTCTGTTTAGATGACATTCTTTTTTCAGTCGATCTGCTCTGGAACACGAATCTGACCTACGTAAAGTCTTTGAACGTCTGCGTCAATATAGCCTTGCTATCAACGTCGCCAACAGTGAGTTTGGGGTCGATTTCCTCGAGTAGAACAGCACGGCATCCGGCGCGTCTCACTCCGCGTCGACGACAATAAAGATTTCCCGCAACCGTCAACCAAAAAGAAATTGCGGGAATTTCTTGTCGTCATAAGTTACTACCGCTGTTAATTCCTCCCTGTGCTTTCATCTTGCAGCCGCTTCACAGTCTAATCTCTGGAAAAACACACGCTAACACTCGTATAATATGGACGAATGCTGCTTAATGTACATTTGACGATGCCAAAAACGCTCTCGCTTCTTCCACTTTTTTGGCGTACTCGAAACCAGACGCGCCAATATCCGTTATCTTAGACGCCAACGGCATAGTTCTTGGCGCTGTTCATCAACAGCTGGGTGACAATACATGGCAGCCTTTCTTCTCAATAAAGCTGGCATTGCAGGAAACCCGCTACAGCACTTTCGGCCGCCAACTGCTCGAAATCTACCTCGCAGTCCACCACTTCCGTCACAACCTGGAAGGTCGTTAGACCTTTATTCTCACCAATCAGACACCACACATTTACGCTCTTACTTCCAACAGTTCCCCGCACACGCCACGCAAAATTATCTAGCTTGCCTATATTTACGAGTTCACTACTCACATTCGAGGTATTAGTGGTGTCTACGATACCGTTGATGACGCTCTGTCATGGATTCACATCAACGAAAGCCAAGCAACTCGCTGCCGCATTGACTTCATTCGCTAAGCAATCGCTCAGCGCACAGACCCTTGATTTTGACCCTTCCACCTGCAAACAACTCCATGCGTTTCGACGAGGTCTTACTACTTGGCTGCGACTTCAGCGTCATTTGCGACGGGTCTACAGGCCATCCTCGGCCGTATGTCCCAAAACAATTTTGATGGCAAGTTTTTGACGCTCTATACTCCTTATCACACACACAACTGCGACCAACACAACGTTTACTCACCTACCGCTACGTGTGGACATGTATGAATGCTGAAGTCAGTTGCTGGGTGCGGATTATATCCAGTGCATGTTTACCAAGGTAAACATACACACCATGAGCGGACATGCTCATTTTTCAACACCAGACGTATGTTTTTGCCACGTTCATTCGACATTGCGCCCCCGCTACCACCGTCCGCGAACCAATGATACATACTCACTTGTATCGACCGATTTATCCTCTCGCCGGAATGAATGTCGCTTTCCGCTGCCTGTAATTTTTTGTAATTTTTGTACCTTTGTAATTTAGGCTTTTTTCTGGGTGAAGGGGCCAGTCAAGCTGTGTAATGCAGCTTTTTTCCTTCGCACCAAACTACGTATAGAGTGTATTTTCATGTACTTGTCACATGGTTGAATGAACTCAAACTCAACAATGCAGCTAAGTCACGTTACTGCAGAATCTTAATGAGAACTCACAGACAATAATGCCAAGGAAAGTACTTTCTTTGGCATTATTGTCTGTTAGTTCTGGTTGATATAGTGTCTAAGAAAGAAAAACGAGCCCTTAAACGTCCACTTGTTTTCTTACTGCAGAATCTGTTTCCCACGCTCCCGTAAATACCTAGGTTGTTCGTTACAGCGTGCCACACACCATGACGACCAACCAAGGAAGACAATATGAATCGTCTCCTTTCGGAGCTCTCCCTCGCCTTCTAGGCGTAACCCACATACGAACCACAGCATACCACCGAATTTCGAATCGCATGGTAGAGCACTTCCATCATCAACTGAAAGCATCCCTTCGTGTCAAGACTCAGCCATTCCATGGACATAACCCCTGCCTTTGGTTCTACTAGGTTTTCGCACCGCTGTGAAAGAAGATACACAGTGCTCATTGGCAGAGCTAGTTTTGGGAACAACAGTTCGCGTACCTAGCAAGTTCTTTGCCTTGGAACCGACATCTGTTGTCGTACTTATGCCGACCGCCTGGGAATTACTCTGGCTACGGCTGTACCACCGCCACTCAAACATGATCGCAAGACCGTTTATATGAGCCCATCAATACTTCATACCAGCCACGCATTCATCTGTCACATGGTACTCGTACTCGATTAGAAGGGGCTAATGATGGCCCTTTCAAAGTGCTGAAGAGCGATTCTCTGTGATTAACTCCTTGTTGATAGACGCAAGAAAAACGATTTCAATAGAACGTTTGAAGCCAGCTTATGCAGACGCTGGCAACTCCTCGACGGCAACGCCGTGATCACTGGGGTGTGAGCCATCTAGTGATCAGTGTGCTTTGCGTCCGCGGTTGAAGGCGAAGAGACCGACAAGCTCCGACATCATGGCCATGACATGGGTTTCGTCACCCGGCTAATAAATATTTGCCTCCTATTCCCACACATAATTAACCTGTTAGCCTGACTAGCCTGCCATTACTGCTACATTGGGTATTTTTCGAATCACTGTCAAGCATTGCCTCGGCTCCCAAAAAACGCACTCATTCGTACGTTTTCTGGGAACCAGTTACATTACAAACTGATACTTTTTCCTAAATGCAAGAAGAGATCTGTATAGGGGCATATTTTATATGTTATTTCCACCTCCATTTTTGCGCTCATTGTATACTACACTACCTGGACATGATGTGCTTGGGCGCGCAGAAAAGGCCTATGTATTGATACTCCAAGACATTTCTTAACAAAATCCATATCGAAAGACTTCATATACAAGCCTGCTTAAGCAGAAAAGACACCTTTGCATGTTCAGTAATATTGTCTCATTCGTGAAGTTCCAGAAACTATAAAACATTGCTTCATTGCTGCAAGGTCGCCAGCCTATTTCGGGACAATCTCGAAAGGGCTTTTAAAAACAAATCGATGTAAGCTGTCACAGAGTAAGTTAGGTCGTGCCCCCCAAAAGCAATGTAATGCTTATTGACAGGCTCCTACTAGTGGATATGCACGGCTTATTGAAAACTCTAGTGTTAGACAGTCATGCAGAACCAATTCTAATATCTGCGTTGAAAAAAATCGGCAGATCCCACGCAATGTGGGAATCGATGTAATGCGAAGCAGCCAGCAAAGAGCTGCATACGTCGTCTTGTTTGTCATTGAGGCTACTGAAGTCATTCATGTCGTGACATCTAGTTCGCTTTATATCGCGAGATTGCCATACATGCATGCGTGTACAATCTGGTATATGCCATGCTGATGAACCATATATTCTGCTACATATATAGGGATGCATGACCTGCTACTTATGTTCGTCAAGCACTCCTGTCATGCCATACCAATTTTGGTACATATCCAGTTAACAAAACGGCCGCGTGGCGTATAAATCATGATATAAATCATGAGCGTGGCGTATAAATCATACCCTACATGACATGCATGTTATGATTTCCGTGTTACCACCTCTTATTTATGTTTGTCACACAGTCACGTCGCGAGACATCAATTTTGGTGTATATCAAGCTAGCGAAACAGCCACGAGCGCACCGTGAGCGTGGCACGTAAGTCACGCTTTGCATGACATGCGTGTCATGATTTTAATGTTAACTCCTGTTATTTGTGTTTGTTAGACAGTCACGTGACGTAATACCAATTTTGGTGCATATCAACTTAGCGAAACGGCCGGAAGCGCACCATGAGCGTGGAATGTAAATTATGCTGTACATGACATG
The DNA here is from genome assembly GCF_013339695.2 of Rhipicephalus sanguineus. Taxonomy (NCBI): domain Eukaryota; kingdom Metazoa; phylum Arthropoda; class Arachnida; order Ixodida; family Ixodidae; genus Rhipicephalus; species Rhipicephalus sanguineus. Next base: position 81,115,085 of record NC_051183.1, on the reverse strand, counting down.
CGTGTCATGATTTTCATGTTAACTCCTGTTGTTTGTGTTCGTCACGCAGTCACGTCACGAGATAGCAATTTTAGTGTATATCAAGCTAGCAAAACGGCCGCCAGCGCACCATGAGCGTGGCACGTAAGTCATGCTGTACATGACATGCGTGTCATGATTTTCATGTTAACTCCTGTTATTTGTGTTCGTTACACAGTTACGTCATGCAATTCCAATTTTGCCGTATATCAAGCTAGCGCACCATGAGCATGGCACGTAAGTCATGCTGTACATGACATGCGTATCATGGTTTTCATGTTAACTCCTGTTATTTGTGTTCGTTACAGTCACGTCACGCAATAGCAATTTTGGTGTGTATCAAGCTAGCGAAACGGCCGCAAGCGCACCATGAGCGTGGAATGTAAATCATGCTGTGCATGACATGCGTGTCATGATTTGCACGTTTGGACCTGTCACTTATGTTCGTCATACACTCTTGTCGCGCCATACCAATTTTGGTATATATGAAATTAACGAAACGGCCGCAAGAGCACCAAGACAGTGGCATGTAAATCATGTCGTTCATGACATGGATACCATGATTTTCATGCTATGGCCTGTCATTTAAGTTCGTCATAAAGCCATATTACGCCATACCAATTTTGATGTACATCCTATTAACGAAACGGCCAGGAGAGCACAAAGTCATAGGCGGCTAGATAGATCGATAGACACGCTCAAAGTCGCAGCAGTTCGCTAAGAAATACTTCGCATTTAATATACAAACGGCTTTAAAGCTAAACTATTTTTATGACCACTTTGAGTTCTATGATCACTGAACTGGTGCCCACTTATGAAACGTATTGATTTCGTACCGTTTTCGAGAACAATATTCCGTAAAATTTGTTCTCTGAGGTGCTTGTCGAGCGCTTGTTGACGCGGCGTTGGATGTTTTATTCCCTCATATGCATCAAGCACGTTTATAAAGAGTACCTTGAAAGAAAGAAAGAATAAACAAAGCGCTGATATTCCTCTGTGGTAAAATACCTGATTGCTGCGCAAAATGCCTACGTTTGTTTCATGCATAAACCGCCATTTTCTTTGATTCTTTGCGTCCATTTGGAATTTTCGTTCACGGACAATGTCCCCGGTGCTGACATTCTGCGCCACGGGCTCTTTGGCACTATCACATTAAAAGACCAACAACCGCTTTGTCAACAACCCTGTTGACAAAAGAAATAAGTGCGCCTTTGCGCAGTTCAGTGACTTTGAGATAGAATTAAGCACTTTGTTTGAAACATTCATGTACATTCTATGGAGTGCACTGAACCAGCGTTCTTGAAATAGGACTCGTGATATCTTCGGTATCTGAGAAAGCGAGAGATTAGTTGCAGTGAACAAAGTTTAAGTTCATTGGAAATGTGCCTTGCCGTATTGAAGTGCTATGCTCTGAGTAGTTTCTTCACAGTCTCCGGGCATTGCCCTCTTAACCTAAGAGTAATTGGTTGTCTTGGCTCGCAGATGCATTGCTTGACACATAGTGAATATTTCGCAGTGTAAATAAGGTGTGAACTTGTCCAGGTAAATCTGAATTTTGTATGATTGACTTAATCACTTCTGGTGCACTTAAACTTAGCGTCATTATGAGAGTGCTTGACAGGCTTACCTCTGAAACAAGCACGAATTTTATGGCAGTAACCTGAAAGATTACTTCTTCGTAAATTTTATGTAGCGGCTATAAGTGACAATTTTTAGTTCGTGGAGCACTTCTCTAAGACCCTCATTGCTTGATAATGTATAGATATGGCTCCGCGTTTTCGGAGATTATTTTTGTTGAAATTCGGAGGTGTTTTCGCAGTTTTTTAAAACTTCAGCCTTTATCGCAGTATATTTCTCGTAAATCGCCAATTATCCAAAATTCGGTGTTAAATTTTGCATTACAAGTAGTTGCAATGTGTTCTTACTAATTTTTATTCCTACAACAAAGCGTTGTATTCTTTATTATAATTTTTTCTCCATCTTTGTGTTTTTTTTTCACATGCTGAGAGAGAGAGAGAGAGAAAGGAAAAGCAGGGAGGTTAACCAGAAGAATTCTCCGGCTTGCTACCCTGCAAGTGGGAAGGGGGAAGGGGGTGTAAAAGAACGAAAAAAGAAGAAGAGATGTGACGACAGCACGCGCCAAAATACAACAAAAAAAGCAAAGTCGTGAGCGTAGTCCAAGTACTACACGACAACATTTTGTGCCAACAGTGACAGTTTGACATTGATTCCGGTTGCTTGAAGAAACCACAACAACGCCCTCAGAGCGGCTCGTGCTGAAGACCGGGTAGGCCAGGGCCCTAGGATGTTGTTTATGCACCCTGGTAATAACGCTGCTGACGTGCGCTGCTCTAAACTAGCCAAACTGTACTTTTGGGGGGCAGGATCTAGTCAAGCTGCTTCTGTATGAACAACATAAATCACACGTGGTAACATGAAAATCATATCATGTATGTCGTGTAGGGCATAATTTACATGCCCTGCTCATGGTGCGCTCGCGGCCGTTTCGCTAGCTTGATATAAAATAAAATTTGCATTGCATGACATGACTGCATGACGAACATAAATGACAGGTCGTAACATGACAATCAAGATATGCATGTCATGATTTATCTGACATGGTCTCGGGGCGCTCGCGACCGTTTCATTATATGAATATATACGAAAACTGGTACGATGAAGCATTTCTGTATGGTGAACATAAATGATAGGTGGCAACATGAAATTATGACGTGCGTGTCATGTACGCCATGACATACATGCCCCGCTCTTGGTGCGCTTGCGGCCGTTTCGCTATCTTCACATGTACCAAATTGGGTATTGCATGCCGTGACTGTATGAACAACATAAATCACAGGTGGTAACATGACAATCATAACATGCATGCCATCTAGGGCATGATTTACATGCCATGCTCATGGTGCACTAGCGGCCGCTTCGCTAGCTTGATATTAACGAAAATTTATATTGCATAACATGCCTGCATGACGAACATAAATAACCTCTCTTATAATCATATCTTGGTTTTGGGACGTTAAAACCCCAGAACATAAATGACTGGTTGTAACATGAATATCATGACATGCCTGTCGTCTAGGGCATGATTTAAATCTTCAAAAGTACGCGTAGTCAACACAGACACAAACGAAAAAGTACAGGACGTAAGGCAACGAGCGCAATAGCTCTCTAGATGAATCAACACTAACTAGCCCACCTTATAGCTCTCCTCAATAATTTACATGGCACGCTCGTGGGTTGCTCGCGGCCGTTTCGCTCGCTTGAAATACACCAAAACTGGTATTGCGTGACGTGACTGTATGAAGAGCATAAATGACAGGTGGTAACATGGCAGCCATGACATGCATTTCACGTGCAGCATGATTTACATGCCAAACTCATAGTGCACTCGCGACTGGTTCTCTAGCTTGGTATACCCCAAAAGTGGTATTTGGGGGAGTGACTGTATGACGAATATAACTGACAGATGGCAACATGACAATCATGACGTGTATGTCGTGTAGGGCATGATTTACCTGCCACGCTCATGGGCTGCTCGCGGCCGTTTTGCTAGCTTAACATACACCAACATTGGTATTGCGTGACGCGACTGTATGATGAACACAAATGACAGGTGGTAACATGACATGCATTTCAGTTACAGCATGAATTACATTCCACGCTCACGGTGCGCTCTGGGCCGTTTCTCTAGCTTAATATATACCAAAACTGGTCCTGTGTGAAGTGACTGTATGACGAACATAAATGACAGGTCCAAAAACGCAAATCATAACATGCATCTCATCAACGGCACGATTTACATACACTGTCTTGGTGCGCTTAAGGCTGTTTTGTTAACTGAATATACACCGAAATTGGTATGGCATGACATGAGTTCCTGATGAGCATAAACGACATGCCACGTGTTGCACATACTAGAATATCCGTTTCATTATATTAAAGATTGTACATGCATGAATGCATTACTGTGAGTTTCTTTCCTCATACGTGTAGGCAAAACGTGCCTATAAAAAAGGCAGCGCCCGAAACGCGAGAGTGTTTATCAATGAATGGAAACCCGTTTATTCTACACTGGAGTGCTCTGAGGTTGCTGCGGTGGAAAGGGAGGAAGTACACTGTGTGTGTGGCTTTAAAAAGAAACTCTATACAATTGAGAGTACTAAGTAGTTAGTTACAAAGAAATAATGTGTCGTGTCCTTCGCGCTCTGTTTGGAAAAATGGTTGACGATTTGGAGTACCACGGTACCACATGTACTCTACTATGAGTGAGCTTTGTGTGTTCAGAGAAATGTATTGTATGACAGACGCTTAACACCAATAACAATTTAACATGACTTTTTCTTGCTAGAAATAAGGTCACGAGAAAGACAAAACGTAATTAAGTAACATGGACATAAACACATGAAATGACGCGGAGGCAACACGTCCAATTGATATTTGGCGCATATACACGCACATACAAATAGTATGTCACAAAAAACCAGGTATGAACGCGGCAAAAGAACCGCTGCGATGGAGCCAAGTGTAAAAGTTCACGCCTTGCTAATGTCATCCTGAAAAGTCTCCCTAACAGATATGGTTATATCTGAGAGTTCACTTCCCTATTCAAATTGCTTTACTTGTAACCTTCTCAATAACAACACTTCAAAAAAAACAATTAAATTTCCGTTTTATTCTTTAAGCAAACGATTACCAGGTAAAGAAAGTGCTTCAAATGGTGCCGTTCGAACGTCAGCTTCAAATTCCTCATCAAGGGCAGAGTCAACCAAAAGTAACAATGATAATCATAACAACGAATGAATGAATCAATGAACGAACGAACAAATGAATGAATGTTTGAATCAATCAATCAATCAATCAATCAACGAATCCAGGCAGAACCTCCATTGGGATTCCTCTGTGTGATGCGTATCCGTACAGCTTTACTGCAATTTGTAGCTGTCCCTATAACTTTGTATTCAGGGAACATCAGCAATGCGTCTTTTTCTCCTTAGAGCTTCTAAGCGTAGAAGCGCGAATTGAGCTATACGACCAGAAGGCTCTTCCCCAGAAGGAAGCCTGCTCAGGGAATATTGGTCAGTTATCACTTGGAATGTGCGGCCGTAGAGGGAGGTCAGATCGGAATTTAGTTATGGGCCAAATTATAGAAGAAGGATTGTTTTTCCGGGAAAAAAATGTTTAGTTTCCGCCTTCGTCAGTCCGCTGCTGGCGAAAGCAATGACGTACCCATAGGACGCAACCTTTCCTAGAGCATGAATGGCGCCGCCATTAAGGCTGACGCCGCTGGTGTCCGTGTGTATTGAGGCGAAAGCCTTTCATGTCTCATACTCGCGGCGTCCCTCCGTCCGTGCCCTGGAAGGTTGCCAGCTGTGGCCTCTCCCCCTCACACTGTCTCAGCAATCATGTGATGGCACAGCGGCGCATAGCAACAATTGCGCGTTGCTATTTCCAACGCCGGCGGCATCCATCCGTCAACGCGCAACAGTCGCGCGTTGCTCCTTCCAACGCGATGGCGGCGTCCGTCGGCGACGTCCGTCCGGGCACCGGCACACTCTATCAGCATTGACGTTATGGCACAACGGCGCGCGCGCCAACGCTCCTTCGTCAGACATCTCGTTGCACCAATCGAGTTATTCGGATGGCTCCCAAGCGGCCCAGTGATGATTCCACGGCAACCGGTTCGGAGAAGCGCTCCAAGAATGTGGATTCCCCCGACATCATGGCATAGCCAGTCGAAAGGTCACAGGCTTTCGCCAACACACTTTCGAATTTACAGTGTCCAACTTTTTCTGTCGTGTCGTCCACACGAAAGTGAATTGTGCATTCTTCTTTTTCAACAGACCTACAGGACAGGCGCAGGGGCTGTGCGAAGCTTTTATGAGAACGCGTTGGAGCATGTCTTCCACGAGCTCGCCAAAACTCAGCGCTCCGTTGCGAACACACGATAGGCCGTTGACGCAGTGATGGCTGATCTGCGCTTTAGATGCGGTGGAAAGCTATGGCAGTGCGGCCTAAAGCAGCTTGTTGTAGGTCGAATGACGTACGAAAGCGGTTGAGATGGTGGACACCCTGGGCGTGCTGATTCAAAGTCAGGTTGGGATCAATGCAACGAAAAAAATCGTTAGTTCACGAGATGGCTCCAAAGCAGGAACGCCACCGTCCACGGTGGCAACCTGCAGAGGAGCCGATTCTTCAGTCCCATGATACACAAAGCTTGAGTCAAGTTAGTCAGCATGACCTAGGCAGTCATCGTGGTGCAAGCTAGCAGGACAAGAAAGCATGTTGGACTTGGAATGCTCTGAAACCCTGCCGAATGGGTAGAACGGAACAAGGAAGTAAGGAGAAATGATGGTCAGCAGCAAGCTTAGGTGGTGTCAAAGGAACTGTCCAGTCGGATAATGTAGCGCAGTAGATGGGAACAAGGGCAAAAGAGCAAGGAGGAATGTCGGGTCCGGTGGCGACTAACACTCGACCAGAAGCGTCAGAGGAATCTTAAAAAATGGTGCTGGCGCATGGAGATAGCGAAAGTATAGCGCGGTCGATGTCAATGACAGCATGATGAGATGAAAGGATATTTCATCTCAAAACAATGGCACAAAAGCAGCGACGCAGGACAACAAACTCAATGGTATGCAGAGTGTTTCCTATAAAAACGCGGACGGTGCACGTTCTCAAAGTATCAGTCGCCTCGGCGCTTGCTCTTCGTAACGAAATCGCAGAAAACGGCGCCGTAACTTATCGGAGCTTAAAGCCAAGGTGGTCATAAAACACTTACAGCGCTGGCCGGCGTTAATCCGCTGGACAAGCGGATTAACGCCGGTATTCTCTGCATAAACTACAATCCAGTTCGCACGAAATAAATGAGCTCTTGACCAGTTCGTTGAGATCGCAGTGAGTGCCTCCGAAAGTGCGTTCGTCAGTTTGCGTCTTGGACAGCTTGAGGTCACCGGATGAGGGGAGGCAGAGAACAACGACGAGAGGACGGAGACCAAAGTTACTCGAGCCTAGAGAAGCGGAAAGCGCGGTGCAGAAGTGCTAAGCGACCGTAGTAGAACGGGAGGGGTAGTAAGCACAGTTGCTTATATGCCAAGCGGAATCTGAATGAAACGACACGCGCCGACGACGGAACCCTGCTACGTGGCCAGCGCATCCGCATAAAAAACATAGGGGCCGGTTCTCTTGGTTGTGTCAAGGATTGAATACTGCGGCCGGAGATTGAGCTGAGTTGAGGTGTGACTTCTCGTACATTGCTTGATGTGGTCGAGAAATGATGAGTCGGAAGGAGCCGCACAGGCGCTATTGGTTAGTGTCGAAAGCGTGCCATCTGATCTGAGAGCTCGGCCTGCAGAAAGCCGTTCTTTGCGCACTTCTTCGTAGCTCTGGCAAGGAGTAATGACTTCATTAACCGTTTCAGAGTTTTTCGCCGCTAGTATTTGGAAGACGTCGCTCTCTATGTCTTCCACGATAGCCTGTATGTTCTCGTCTTCGGTTATGTAGTGGCATGATTTGTCCCTGCATGATTTGTCCCGGACGATCGTCCCGCATAGACCATGATTAATACCACTGACTCCAATCTTTCCTGAGAGTCTCCGTACCTGACCTTCTACTTTTCTAGCTTTTAAATGCGGAGCTTCTCTTAGCGCACCTTTGGCAATCAGAACGCTTCTATCTATCTATCTATCTATCTATCTATCTATCTATCTATCTATCCATCTATCTATCTATCTATCTATCTATCTATCTATCTATCTATCTATCTATCTATCTATCTAGCCGCCTATGTCTGGGTACTCTCGTGATCGCCTACTTAACTTTGTGTAGACCAAGATTGGCATGGGAGGGTAAGGAGATTTGACATATATGACTGTCGGGTCATGACATGAAAAACGTTAAAATCTTGTCGCGTTCGTCGTCAAACCCTTTCCTCCAGACAAGTGAGGTACATACCCGTTTACCACGGGCCGTGGTGTACTGATATGCGCGACAGGTGATTGACAGTTTACATCTACCCAGGAGCGGGGAGAAGAGATATTGGTAAGTTAAATGCGAGAGCGTTAGGAAAAGCCGACATCGGCAGCGTTGACGTGACAAATAGAAAGAGTAAAAATTACGATCCCAGCAGAAACCGAACCCAAGCATTCTGCGTAGCAATCAGGTATACCACCACAGAGCCACGCCAAGTCTATAAACTGATTTGTAAAAACAGCCTATGCAGGCGCAATGTCGGTGCAACGTCAATTGTGGTTGTGGTGCTGCCTATGTAATTTTACAATAAAGCAACAAACACTACATATGTACTCCAACGATACAGGCGTCATATCAGATTAACGTGTATGGTTCTAGTGTTGGCTCCGCTTTTCTAGCAGTCTAATAAGCACTACATTTCTATTCCTATGATTCAGCAAGCTATATTGAAGGATTGCTTGACCCCGAAGAAATACATTAACAAAAGTTGCGCGTGACATTCACATTATGGCACCTTAAAGTGCACTTAGTTTCGATAATATTGACGTATGTACTTTAACGAGAGCTCTGACGTTACGTCGCGCCATAAGTTACGCTTTAAACGCTAGTGTTGTCGACGTACCCGGTAAGCCCGCGATGTGTACACAGCTACTACACTTGCAAAAACACGTCGATCCACCCCGTAACGCTTGGCTCAAAACCATAAAATACAGCATGGAAGTACTCACTGACTGCTTCGCATGAAACGGTTTCCCAAAACGCGTGGGATTTGCCGATTCTTTCAATCTTTTTCTATCATTGCGCAATACTCCCCTCCTTTTTCATTTCCTCATGCCGAAAATTTGACCTTTACTCACGCGCTTAGCAGTGCAACACTTTAGTTGCTACAGGAAGCAACGACGGATATGTGTTCATATTCAGGCAATAATGAAATGTGGCAACGTGAAATGGCAAGTGACCTCGATAAAAGATCACATTGCCATTTCAGAAAAGTCTGTATGCCGACAATTTCAGGTTCAAGAGAGCATGATTTATTGGAAAATGGCCAATGCAAATATTCAGTTACCAGCGCAATTTCGAGGGCCATATTTTTGTACGCTGGCCGGTGTCGGGTTTTCTTCGCACAAAGCCACTACCGCCACCATCACCTAAATGTGTAAATGAAGAGAAGCTCTGCTTAAAAAGAATCCCCCACCTCCCCGATGGGAATCGAGGGGAAATGCGAATGCATTTCTTGCGCCGAGAGTAGACGGCGTAGTAATTTTACCGGCGTAAAGCTGGACATATCGACGCACTCAAGTGTCTCCCTTTTGGGCGCCTCTTTCAACGAACGCTCCCTACGTGCGTTCGTAATCACCTCAGGGATGTTCCACCGCCTTCAATGCAGCACAAACGCGTTTAGAACGCGCTGTTTTCAGGCTGTGCCAAGGCAGCACAAACGCGTTTCAAACGCACTGCATTGAGGCGGTGGCGCAGGGAGGAGAGAGAGCGAACGGCGAGAGAAGGAGCGACGACGCACTGCACCTACCCTCTCCTACACTCTCTCCACACACGCCAGAGCGCGCTCCTCCTCTCCACTCACTCTCCGCTACTCCGCTCGCACCACCTGCTCTGGTTGCTAGGGGCGAGGATGAGCCCGCGCGCCCGCAGCTGTTGCTATGGGAGCAGGAGTGAGAGCGGAGAGGCGCGCGGACACCGACGCCTGACATAGCCCGACTGAGAAATGCATTCGCATTTAAAAGATATCAAAGAACAGAAACGCGGTAGTCATCACTTCTGTTAATCTTGAGTTCAAACTCGCAAGTTATGCTAGCCAATGGTTTGTTAAAATAAAAGGCTGAAGTCTTTTTAGCGAACGACCCTTTGAGCGAAATACGATGGCTGAATTATGTGGTACCAAAAATCACATGACCTACGTCATCATGATGTGTCGTATAGAGACGTCGCAGAACGTATAATATTGTGAAATCACATGATTACTTAACAACAGAACGTCGCATTATGACGTCATCACGTGGCATCGCCTCCTGGTCAAAGGTAGTCGATCCCGGAGGTTGTGGAACACCACGTGAGGAGTACAAAGCTTCAGGTGTTGAGGAACAATGCAATCAATAGGCTGGTAACGTCACGGCAATTCAATCCTTGTCTCTCACACTGAACTCATTTTGTCTTGAAAGGAGAATGTATAACTTAATGCATTACCAAGCGCGTAGGAGGCTTTCGCCTTCAAGTGTTACAATGGTAGAATGCTGCCGAAATTTTCTTTTTTTCCTTCAGTTCAATTCAATGACATTTTCGCTGCCGGCCAATGCGCTTCCTTGCAGGAAAATAGTTCTACTGCCCGACTACTGTGACCTCGGCCAGTACAGCTACAACAAACAACTCTTCAAAGCGACCTCTCATCAAAAATACGATGATTATCCGCTTCCTGGCATTGCCCGAGTCAGCATACGTATCCCCTATCACTAGTGCAGCCAAAAAATAACAAATTCTCCGCTTCGAAACCGTTAGAAGCGCCCCTTAGGGAGAGCACTGGTACGAGTGCCTCGTATGCAGCGCCTTGCTCCGTGAGAATCCATTGAGCGGAAAACTACATCAACCGTCCTCTCGGCAGTTTTTCTCTTGCAGTGCACCTGCTCGAATTCATGGAAGGGTCCCCAAACTGACAGGCGTACATAGCTCGTTCCATTCGTTTGGCGAGAGGAGCGTGAGCAAAAGGAAGGATGACTGTGGAATCTCCGTGTTAAGCGCTTCATTAGGCGACCTTACCACTACTATCGGTTTTTTTTGGTTGGTTGGTTGGTTGGTTGGTTAGTTAGTTGATCCTTGTAAACTGGCGCAACCCACCGCGTGAGATCGGCCATGAAACGGGTGGTGTCTTGTTATATATAAAAATTGTTTATATTCTAAAATTGTTTAGAAATACCTAACTTTTCAAATAACTTGTTAGCTTAATTTATAATAGGGTGTGTTCAGATAAGGACAGACCTAGGGGGGTCCCGACTATTTTTTCTTTTGCACGAAATTTTTATATGAGCTGGGCAAATGTCTCTATAGAAAGGAATGAACCTTCGTTTTGCGGAAATTGTCACGGATTTCTAGGAAAAAATTCTCGTTTCACAACAGGTGGAAAAAGGCAATTCTGCAACTTTCAGATTTCACAACTTTGGAGGCCTATCACTAAAAACTTAACGCGTTATGGACATCAGTGTTAATTTTTCGTAAATCTTCAGCAATAGTACGATCGGCCTACGGAATTTTAAATTTGTGTGACTGACAGTACATTTTTGAAAAATTGCCAAACTTTGATTTTTGAGCGGCTGCCTCTGGCTGACCCCAAATTCAAGGGTCTTTTTTCGCAGTTTTCGCTAAAGCGCTGAAGCTGAAAATATTTCTCGCAAGTCTACGAAAGGTTTTTCGCTAATTAAGCAAAACGTTATGCGACTACACTGCATATTTATTTCGTTATAAAATCCCAAAATGCCATAATCCCAAAACTAGCGAAAATTGCAACATTTTAGGGTCGTTTTAAAAAAAATAATCATCACCGATTTTTATGAAAATGATGGACTATACCTGGCCATGACTGCTAAATATTGTGCTGCAAAAATATGTTGCATTATTTTGTTTGAAGTGAGAAAATTGAGCTTATTTTAATACCCATGTATGGTCTTAACATCAATGTGTGGCGTTCTTATAATAAAACAAATTTAATAGACATATTTAGTTCGTAGCTCGCTTTTCTGGTTTTAATAATGACGATTGACCCAGCTTGTGTCTTTTTGACCGCTTTGAGTCACAGAAAAGCTGAGCTTGAATTTTTCAGAGCTCCTCTGTTTGTATCCATACTACGGCACATTGAGGCAGCCGGTGCCCGAGAGCGCGTACAAATGAGAGCTCGTGGTGTAGAGTGCAAATTTTTCTGCATGTCAACCATTTTAGTTCACATCATACCACCTGTCTAACGCAAAAGAGATTTAACTAGTATTTCCCTAACAGTACGGGAAAATGTTATTGTTGCGTTAGTGTGCCTAGACCCAATTGCTCGCTGCTGGGTGGTAGAGAAAGGGGGCCCGAAATGTGAGGTTCGCGTTTGTTTCTTTAAGGAAAATGATTATAACTTGCCCTAAGACTACTTGAGGGCCATATTTCGATGAAAATCCTGCAAAAATATCTTCCTATACTTTATTAACAATAAAAGCCTTCGTGTTACCATCTTCAACTGCGTACGTACCCTGATTTTCTTCCATCAAGCAACGAAATTTATGGACTAGAGTTGGTTACAATAATGTACAGGTGGCTCGAGCATTACCATTGTATGGGAATATTAAGACCGTTGCGGTCTTAATATTTCGATGAATTTATCATTCGCAGAAACGGGTTGAGATGGTGGGAATGAGGGAGTTATGAATCTACAAGAAGCACGTTCATGTTGCGCATTAAATAGTTTATTCACGTCACCTAGAATGAGTAATATCCATTCGGGCAATCAAATTTTGCACACTGCAGATTCACAACTCCTTCCATTCTGTGTCTGCGCACCGCGCTACGTACAGGAAATTCCCTTGGTCCGATTTCATGTGTTTGCACATGTGGGTTGCCTGAATACCTTGAACCCGTCTGGCAAGTTTCCATTCCTCCTTCTTCAGTTCTCTGAAGGCTTCCACTTCACTCTTCTCCATATGCAGTAAGAAAACCTTTTTTAAGTTTTACTGGCTACAATAGTAACAAAATCACTTGCGCACTGAATGACCTCGGTGGCGGGTGAACGCAGGTTATGTAGTGTGGCTTGTTGTTTCACAAGGCCACCGACGCCGTCGCAGGCATTTTTTGCCGTGCCCCGTTGCCGAAAAAAGCCACTTGGTTGTCTGCATTGCAATTCGTGCAGTTGGAAGCGGTTCTTAAAATGGCCAGCTGCTCCATCACTCACAAGTGTTAGTTTCGTGTAAATTGGAGCATAATCTTCAATGTGATCCTTAATTTTTCTCAGGGCCTAGCAAGCATGTGCAGAGTCGTGGCAAACGACATCGCTAAGTATTGCGTAGTTCCATGTCGACTTTCTTGTCGATACAACGCAAGTAAAGATGCTAACTTGCGTACTTTGCCAATGGTAAGGTTGTACTTCATCTGGGAGTACGATGAACCAATTTTCGGCAAAATCAAAGTGGAAAACAATGGAACCCTTTTCACAACACTGTTTTTCCTCGTGTATGGTATTTTCTTGCGTGCGCGTGAGGTAGTTATGAGGGATCCATTTTATGGTCACATTTTGAAATTCCTTTAGGAATGCTGGAGGCATCATGGTCTTCTTTATTAGTTCTCCTGATTCCCAATTAAGTAGCAAATACAATTTCTTCGTCCGGTGCTATGCCAAGAGTTCCCAGGCTGAGACCATTCTTCACAGGACATTGTTCGCACTCGCCTAAGAAGCATTTGGTGCTAGGCTGCGTGCACACACAGAGCGCCTGCACATCATCAGTCGACATCAAAGACCCCGACGCATTTTTGATCCCAATAAGGCATAGTTCGAAATTTGCACAATATTCCCATACACACCCCTCCCGATGCGGTGAGCATTTGACCCATTCTGGGCGCAAAGATATGAATTTTGTCAGACCAACCGCTGACAGAGGATTAGCAAGTTTGTAGACTGAGTATGTCTCTCGTAGCGACCGCTTCATGAAACGCTTCGAAATGAATTCGGCTTTTCCATCGATGCGCACGCGCACCACATCTTTCTTGTTTGGACTCTGTCTTGAACAGTCCAGCTCATCTTTTGTGTAGTATTCAAGGATTTTGTTGGTGTCTGTTTCACTCAATTTTTCTTTGCAGTACGGCTCCAAAAGGCTCCACACACATTGTTCTGCAGCTATCTTCCTGGCCTTTAGAATCGCGTGCTTCGTTGCCTCTGGAATGAAGCGTTGCACCTCTTTTATTGTTAGGCTCAGATGTATCAAGGATAGCAGACGGCAGCGCTCTCGAAAAGATGTGCACTTGATGTATGCTGTGTGTAGGTTTTTCTTCCAGCTGGCACAGGCGCAGCAACTGAATTGTGATGGAATGTCTTTAATACCGTATGCTGTGCGAATTCCGCATCGAATGTTTCTTACAGCAGCTCTAGTAATTTCATTTGCCTTGCGCTTTGCGTACGAGAGTCTCTTCCCTTTCTTTACACTCCGAGGAGGCTTTAGTGGCGACACTGCTGATGGGGCACCAACGACTGCCTTAATACTTTCCATAACTTCCTCTGTAGTCTGGAAACCCTCATTGGACTGACTGGATTCCTCTTCCATATGCTCAATGTCTTCCTTAAAGTTCCTAAAGCAATTCTGGCACACAAAGTGCCATTCATGCACTCTGAGCGCTGTGTCAGCTTCCAACACTTTCTTTAGATTGTCAATTCCCAAGTCTTTGACACTGCGGAAATTCCTTTGAAACCTGATCTTCCGCTTGTGTCTCTTTAAGTAGTCGGCGCAGCAATTTCGTTCAGGAAACTTCGCCATCAGAACTGTGCCACAGTGAGGTCTCTCGGTGACACAGTAGGTTACAGTGAGTATAAGGTACAATCACTTTGGGGTGAAGGTAGCGTCCAAGGAAGTTCTTAGTGCAATAACGAAAGTTCAGTAGCCGGATCGCAGCTGATGTCTTGACACCAGGGTTTACGTGAAGAGAGCTGCTTGCAGTGGGCTTCTTACTTACTCCGCAATCTCTATCTTATCTGCTTACGAAATAACTTATTATTAATAATAGAGGACGACACTAGAGTAACTACAATGTGATGAAAAAACTGTATCATTGACACACGTAAAAAACAACACGACTTCTTTGTTAGAGTTCACTATCCGGACTGACATATGGTCTACACCCAAAAAACTGCTTTTCAGGTGTGAGGGGAGCGCTCTCTCCTGTCTGGGTCCGACCGTTGCAGGCGCACCGCGATGCGTCTCGCATTTCACGACGGTCATGTGTTCTCCGTCACAGGTTCTCGGAGTGCTTGGCTGTTATACGTACTTTTGTTTCCCTCTCTTGCGGGTGGCATTCAATTACGCTGTGGTCTTGCTGTACGCGCTCTCGCGTGCCTGCTGCCTCAATGTGCCGTAGTATGGATACAAACAGAGGAGCTCTGAAAAATTCAAGCTCAGCTTTTCTGTGTCTCAAAACAGTCAAAAAGACACAAGCTGGGTCCATCGTCATTATTAAAACCAAAAAAGCGAGCTACGAACTAAATATGTCTATTAAATTTATTTTATCATTAGAACGCCGCACATTGATGTTAAGACTATACATGGGTATTAAAATAAGCTCAATTTTCTCACTTCAAACAAAATAATGCAACATATTTTTGCAGCACAATATTTAGCAGTCATGGCCGGGTATAGTCCATCATTTTCATAAAAATCGGTGATGATTATTTTTTTTAAAACGACCCTAAAATGTTGCAATTTTCGCTAGTTTTGGGATTATGGCATTTTTGGGATTTGATAACGAAATAAATATGCAGTGTAGTCGCATAAAGTTTTGCTTAATTAGCGGAAAACCTTTCGTAGACTTGCGAGAGATATTTTCAGCTTCAGCGCTTTAGCGAAAACTGCGAAAAAAGACCCTTGAATTTGGGGTCAGCCAGAGGCAGCCGCTCAAAAATCAAAGTTTGGCAATTTTTCAAAAATGTACTGTCAGTCACACAAATTTAAATTTCCGTAGGCCGATAGCACTATTGCTGAAGATTTACGAAAAATTAACACTGATGTCCACAATGCGTTAAGTATTTAGTGATAGGCCTCCAAAGTTGTGAAATCTGAAAGTTGCAGAATTGCCATTTTCCACCTGTTGGGAAACGGGAATTTTTTCCCAGTAATCCGTGATAATTTCCGCAAAGCGAAGGTTCATTCCTTTCTATAGAGACATTTGCCCAGCTCATATAAAAATTTCGTGCAAAACAAAAAATAGTCGGGACCCCCCTTGGTCTGTCCTTATCTGAACACACCCAATACTTTATTAACATTTGGCATAGTAACAATGTACATCAATATTTGCCTGCCAAAGCCTCATTGGGCTGGAAGGGCAGAGCCGACAGACAGCAGACAACAGGAATTCATTTATCTAAGACCCCTCAAGTGCAGACGCCTTTCTTTTATCTTTTCGCGCATACATTGAAACAGTAGACGCGCGTGTACAGTGGTGCATGAAGAAATAAAACTGATGGTAATACATATAACGTCACCTAGCCTTACATGAATTGACCATAAGTACACGCAATGGCAAAAATACAATAATAGAACAACATCACAATTTTGGTGAGGAAACAAAAGGAAAGCGGGAAAACCATAAAAACAAAAGAGCACATCATAAAGCAATGTAACATCATTCTAACCTGTAGAGAAAAAAAAAGAAAACAAAAATTTTAATGCCTTTAATACACCAACAGCTATGCGCAGCCTGAAATACATGGTTACCTTAAGGTTTTGATACCGCAGCGGCATTTACCCAAGGAAAAGTACAGATATCACGAAGGAGTTAAAGATTAATGCGACAAAGAAGCTGCTTCAGCTTGAATTTTGTTTTTGCACGAAAGACACTCCGGGGTAGTTGGTTGAAGCAAGACGGTATAAAGTAGCTACGAGTGCGCTGACCATATCTGGTGGAGCAGAGAATCACCTGAAACGGTTTTAGGTCGGAAATTATGGAAACGAAAAGCATAAAAAAGACAAAAAAAGAAATAAGGGGAAAAAACTCAATTTAGATAACCTTAACATTCAATTCGCTTTGTCTCGGGACACTGGGGTGCATTGCCGCGTGCTTCATCGAGCTCTTTGTTTAGAAATACATAGCTTTTCAAATAACTTATTAGCTTTATTTATGATACTTTATTAACCGTTGGCACAGTGACAATGTAATACAATATTGGGATATCTCTCGGCTCTGCCTCCATCAAAATGCGGCCGCCGGTGCCTGGTTTCGGTCCCACGACCCTCGGGCAAGCAGTCAAGCGCCACACTTACTAGACCACCTCGCCGGGCTCTTTTGCGCGCATATTCGCTGACATGAGTTGGCTAGTCAATATTTACACCGGCTAACCTCAGCGTTGTTGCATTTCCGTCAATTCTCTCTATTTCTCTCTCCCTTTCCCTACATTCTGTTCTCGCTACCTCCATTTATTGAAGAGAAATCGTGTGAATATATTGCCGACAAAAAAAATAATAAAAAAGACGAAGGAAACAATTTTTATTTGGTTGAAATATAATAATAATAATAATAATAATAATAATAATAATAATAATAATAATAATAATAATAATAAATGGCGTTTTATGTTCCAAAACCACGATACAGACGGCGTAATGGAGTGCTCCGGAAATTTCAAACACCTCGGGCTCTTTAACGTTCACCTAAATCTGAGCACCTCAGCCTCTGGCATTTTGCCTCCATCAAAATGCGGCCCCCGGTGCCAGGTTTCGGTTCCACGATTCTCGGGCAAGCCGTCAAGCGTCACACTTACTAGGCCACGTCGCCGAATTTTAGTTAAACTACAGGTATCCTAAACTACTCTGGGGATAACGTAAAAGAAAATGAAAGTTCACAAAATATCCAAATAATGTCCACGTCCACTTCTTTAGGCCTCAATGCGTACTTTACGGTACTTCATTGTACCATGTTGGAACCATGAGCCATCGCTTATATGTGAAGGTGGGTGCAAAACATTCTGTTTATCGAAGTAAAAACTTACAAAATATAGAATGAAAAAAGCAAGAGTAACTGCTGGAAATGTTGTGAAGGGAAATTTTGAGGACTGCCACTACGATGTCGCAACGGTTATCGCCTCTGTAACGAGCATTGACACCAGAAGACAACGTTCATGAGAGGCGCGAGTAGATTAACATAAAAATCTATCCGCACAGCTCTCACTTATGGCCTAATGAACATTAAAGCGGCTGCTTTCAACGACGCATAGTTTCGAAAACAAAAAGTTCAACGGTTCCTATTTTTATGCGTATCTGCGTGAACATTCCATTCCGCGTGAACATCAAGGTTGTTGTCGCAAGCAGAGCATCCTATAATTGATATTTAGGCTTGCATGCCTTCTCTGGGAACAAAAACAAGAATGCACCGCTACCGGTCCAAGTAATTCCTACCAGTTCGTTGCTTTCGGAGTACTCGTTAGTTAGCTTCCAGAGGCATTTAGTTTCCAGAGAGCACAATTTATGCCTCGAAAAGGGTGCTGAAACCGGGACAGAGGGAAACAGACTGTGATGCAGGGTAACTATAAGAATATCATATTTTATAAAGGTAAAGTGAACTTTATTTGGGCATAACACATACAGGGTTTGCCCGCGATGGTAAGGCAAGAGGAGGACTTAAACCCCCTGACTAGGCCTTACCTCGCTTGGAAATAAAACACTTCAACCGTGGTTCTTGAGAACTCAATTATCTTTGCAGCACAGTGCCAGGCGTGCTTATTTTGTTATTTTTATATAAATAGTCCGTTGCATGCGTAGCCGCTGCCTTGCGCAAGCCGCTCGCTAATGTCTGGGAACCTTCCAGGTTATTTTGGAATCTTCTGATAGGCTTGAACTCGCAAACACTAACTGTAGAGCTTATTCTGGAACTCACGCGGCCACTAGCGTTAAGGCTCGAATGTTCGATGCCGCATGTGTAAATGCCGACGCGCCTTACCACAGACCAGTTTTATAGACTGTCAACGCTGTGTTCGCCGCTATCAGGGTACAGTGTGTATTGCTGTAGTTTGGCTTTCCCTTTCCCGGCCACAACTTCGGCCAAAAAAAGAGTTTAGTCTAACACGCCATCTGCTGCCTTCGTCGATGTCATGACCCCGTGACAATATATGTTGTGTGCATGATACATACTGTATCACTCTTCTCGTAATACTGTCACATGAAGAACAAACTCTAACGCATCCTTCCAACTGTGCAAGGACCTTTATTCAGAAACACTTTCCGCCCCTTCTTCCGGCCAGTGGTGGAAATGTGTTGTCGCCAGAAAGACTGGCGAAGATCCCGTGTACAGTACGGTCAATTGTTAAAGGGAACACTCCAGTGAGCCCCTTTCATTTTGCTGGCCCTCTAGCAGCACGTGTACAGGGAAACGTTGTTCTCGCACTGCACGAGTCTGTCAAAAAGAGGCAGAACTGTCAACCAACAGTAGTCCTATGCAAATCTAAGCCACTATGCTTTTGCAAGAGAGCGAAATCCAAACATGTCCTGCACGCAATTGTTCCCTTTCACAGTGGACCCGTCTGTACGTTAACAGAGAGGCTACAATAAATCCAGTAAAGCCGATAATATGTTAGTGTTGCACAGGGCGCACAGACGAATAAGTTCCTACGCTTGCACTTACATTATTTGATTGACTCCGGAGTGATTCGGAGGTGCAGCAGACATGTGTACTCGTATGTAATGCTCAACGGCCGAAGACAACGCGTTGGGCAGTCCAGGGGTGTGACGGACGGGTAATCGAAGAGGACGGGTAAGCGCCCACACTTTGCTTTAACCTGCCTACTCAATATTCAGTTCCACGCCTTAAGCAGGCTGTGGAAGCACTCTGGGTGGGGCAGAGTTTTATATCTCCAGTGTGATGGCAGACACAAGGAAAACGACCAAAGGGATCAAGAAGTAGCGAAATATTTGTTAGGCAGCTATCAATCCATTTGGTCAATTTGCGGGTTCTTATCGTATAGAAGGAGAATACACTTGCCTTTGCATTTAAAAGCTCGTAAAGCTGATTTAAAGAAACTTCGACAAAGAGAAGTGCACTAATTTTCTCAATCAACTCTTGATATGACATAACACATAAAACGCCATAATAATAATAATTGTTGGGGTTTAACAGTGCCAGAACCCACGATATGATTATGAGAGACGCCGTAGTCGAGAGCTCAGAAAATTTTGACCACCTGGAGTTTTCTAACGTGCACCTAAATCTAAGAATGCGGGCCTGTACTAGCATTTTCGTCGCCATCGTAAATGCGGCCGCCGCTGCTGGGATTCGATCCCGCGACCGGCGGGTCAGCAGTCGAGCCCCTAACCACTAGACCACCGTGGCGGTCACAAAAAAAAAGCGAATGGGAGGTGGAACACCTACGTAAACTATCGACCACGATTGTCAATGTCAGCAAGTAGCTCAAAGTTCTGAAAATTTATGCATCTGATGATCTGGATATCGCACGCCAAGGCTTACACTTTGTGTAATTGGGATGTTTAGTAAGCATTCGTTTTCATGCGTCATTATTAATTACGGAAAGGACGGACCATCAACTAGGTATAGTGATATCGAAAATGATTAGTTGACTAATCAATACAGTGGGCCGCGAGGCAATTAAACGTCATGGTTGTCCGCCCGTTCATTCATTCACCTTACTGAAGTAAACCTTTTCGATTAATCGATGCACAGGTGGCGACAGGTGTGGCGCGAAAGATCCGAAATCGTACTAGAATGCTGAAGAAGAGCCCCGACTTTGATGCTGGTCCGAGTGCCTGATGCGAAAGCGATAGCAATACTCTAGTGTATACTGCTTTGCCGAATCCCGAATAATGCCGCCGCCGTCCGAGTGAAGAGCTTTCCCTCTCTGCCGCCACAGTGCTCATGCATTACGTCGCGCAACCAGGCTTAGCGAGTGAACACGCAGTGAAAAGATTTCCAGAGTATGTAACGTCGTTGCATCCATAGAGTTGGCTGCAATATTTACAAGAGTTAACTTTGACGCTGCGATCCTTCGGCCGTACACCATGGGAATGATAAGTAGTTCATGGATTTGCCTAATCTAGGTATTTGCTGCTTCGAACGCGCCTGTGGCTTTGTTTATTGTATATTGACTTGTGCTTCGGATAACAGAACGACTTGTTCTGAAACTCACGACCTTGTTTAAATTAGTGTACCCAGAAGTTTCAGGGAGGTGAAGTGGGACTGCTGAAGTATTGTTGAAATTTGTCTTGTGCAAAAACGGCTACATGCTACACTGAGCCGAAAGGATGAAGCTTAGGTAAATCCATGTACTACCAATCATTCCCATCC
The DNA here is from genome assembly GCF_013339695.2 of Rhipicephalus sanguineus. Lineage (NCBI taxonomy): Eukaryota > Metazoa > Arthropoda > Arachnida > Ixodida > Ixodidae > Rhipicephalus > Rhipicephalus sanguineus. Next base: position 81,094,058 of record NC_051183.1, on the reverse strand, counting down.
CGTTGCAGCTCCCAGAGACACTAGGGTCAGATTGCTCTCTTGTGTACTATTATGAATGTAGGTAATTCTATCAATCCATACTAGGTTAGTGAAAAAAAAACATTTTGTTTCGTGCAGTCATAACCGCACATCCAACAAATGTATGGGAGACACGTCACTTTTCTCTTTGTTTCTCTTTCTTTCTTTCTTCCTTTCTTTCTTTCTTTCTTTCCACGTCGGGCACCGCAAATAAGAAATCTTTCGCACGTATCTCTTTAAATTATTTGAGACCCTTAATCGACTGTGTTTGAAACGTTTCTAAGTAAATCATATGCTATCATACCATATCTATCATTAATCTTAGCTGCATGTACCCTTTTTATACGCTTTCATTTTTCGCAGATTGTATTCACAAACAACGAAACAACGAGTCACTCGGTGTTCGCGCTACAAAACACACTCACATCAGTTGGCAACTGTTGCTACATGTGTGCTCGTGCATGTGACGAACACTTGAGATGCCGCCTCAGATTGGCTTGTAGGCGGCTTCAAATGAGCAAATATGTTTAAGGCCAAAGTGTTGGCTGCTTCATCAAGCAGCGAAAATTGACCGTCGGCGTCGACCGTGGTCCCGTGGCGTCGCGGCCTCATCCCGAGTGATGTGTACAGAAGCATTAGAACGCTGTAACGGGCCGTCCTCTTGAGTGCCTTCTAGTGGGTCGCCCTCTTCGCCTCTTCTCGGAGAGCACGCCCCTCGTGCTCTTGCTCGGGAGAGTCTGCGAGTCTGCGCTCTGTCGTTACTGTCGTCGCTGTGCATCGTCGCCGTCGATCCCGCCGTCAATAATACCGCAACGGACGCCAGCATGCTGACGCCGACGCCCTCTCGCGCTCTCCCTTGCCTGACGACAATACCCCCTGCTCAGTATCTCACATAGCTGTTGCTTCAATCGACGTTCACACCATTGCTACCGAACAGCGCAAGGATAAATGGATCACCTCGCTGATCGACGTGCTGACGGATCCGTCGGCAACACCATCCACTCGCGCGTTGCGTCGTCAAGCCCACAATTTCGCCATTCGTGACGACCTACTGCACCGACGCAATTATAACGCCGACGGCCGCCAGTGGCTACTAGTGATACCCCGCAGTCTGCGTTCTGAAATATGCGAGGCCTTCCACTCTGACCCGCAATGCGCGAACTCTGGGGTATCCAAAACTTACCACCGCATTCGACAACGATACTTCTGGCGAGGGATGTACCGCTACGTGCAGAAGTTCGTTCGCTCCTGCCTCGATTGCCAACGCCGAAAACCTGCAACGCACGTGTCGCCAGCAAGTCTACAACCATTACCTTGCCCTAACCGTCCGTTTGGGCGCGTGGGCATCGATTTGTATGGACCACTTCCTCTGACTTCGGCTGGTAACCGCTGGGCCATCGTCGCTGTTGACCATCTAACGCGATACGCCGAAACCGCCGCCCTCCCAGCGGCTACAGCGCGCGATGTGGCCTCCTTCCTGCTCCACCGATTCATGCTGCGTCACGGTCCGCCCCAGGAGCTGCTCAGTGATCGAGGCAGTGTCTTCTTGGCGGAAGTCGTCGAAGCCATTCTCAAAGAGTGCAACGTCGTTCACCACAAAACTACTGCTTACCACCCGCAGACGAATGGCCTCACCGAACGCTTTAACCGCACGCTCGTCGACATGCTCTCAATGTACATCGCAGCCGACCACACAAATTGGGATGCCATTCTGCCCTTCGTCACGTACGCCTACAATACCGCCTCTCAGAGCACTACTGGTTTCTCGCCATTTTTCTTATTGTATGGCAGGCACCCGTCGCACACAATCGACACCATCCTTCCCTACAGGCCGGATCGATCTGAATGTGCGCCTATTTCGGACACAGCCAGGCTTGCTGAAGAATGTCGCGAGCTTGCGAAGACCTTTACAACGCACGAACAAGAGCCGCAGAAGAGCATTCGCGATGGCACCACCACTTCTGAGTCCACGTTCCTCCCTGGAGCGCTCGTGTGGCTCTCGGGCCCGACCGCTGCAACTGGCCTCTCTTCCAAACTGCTGCCCAAATACCCTACCCTACCGTGAGAGTCTGCGAGTCTGCGCTCTGTCGTTACTGTCGTCGCTGCGCATCGTCGCCGTCGATCCCGCCGTCAATAAACGCCTTTACAGATGAAAAAAATCGTCATCCCGTGGTGACGTCACCACATGACGTCAATGGAACATCACAGATCACCAAAACTTGCGACGTCATATGGACGTCACATAACGACGTAGTCATATGGCATTGTCGCTGGGTGAAAGGTGGGCTGATCACGTAGGCAGTGCAAAACAAGGTGAACTGCAGAAACCTTTCGAAGGGGTGCGGGGGAGCATGAATACATCGACTGCGAAGAACAAGACGATGGCTTTCGCCATCGAGTTGCCTTAGGCGGATGCGCATGGAATCCTTTGAGTTTTCTTTATATGTGTCGGCAAAAAGTGCCTTGTATAATTTGCACGAAGCGCAATAGACATCGTGGACGAATAAATGAAAGCGCATTTATTCCACGTTGAAATGCGCCGACAGCACTGCACCGAAAAGGGAGGGATTCTATGTGTCTATACTCGCGGACAACATTCTCGGTTTCGGCCTCCCCAGAGGCTCCCCCACCATGGTGTCGCCGCGGCAGCAGCCAGGAGCACTAGGCGTGCGACGCAGTAACCGCTCCACGCGGCAGCCCGCGCCGTGTGTCTTTCATCGAGCGGCCGTGACACGACGATGTCCGCGCCCAGACCCTAAAGCGCTTCGCCCCTAAAAGAAACTAGGAGGGCTGCCTAGCTCCGCTCTTCCTATGGGCTTGGCACCCCCAGTGCGAAGCTGCCTTAATATTTTTTTAAAACACACGCTGAGCTTGAAACATTGCCACGTCGCCGCAATTTAACAGATTTTGCTCGTTTAAAGAATTGTACCGCCATGCAGTCAGATGGCCATGTATTTTTAAGACAATTAATCTTTTTCAAAACAAAGACAATTCATTGTAAAAGCGACATAATGCGTAGTCCTTCATAGGCCCTCACTTTATCTAACGGAACATTTTAGCATGCCATATCGCCAGGCAAAGTGACCTTGTACATTTCCACAGTCTTTGACTTATTGCTGTTATGTCCTTAGATTGCGCATCATGCGGTACCATATATAGTTATTTTGCTACGTTGAATGTAAGAATGATCAATGAGATAGCAGTGTGTTTCCTTCATTTGTATATTATTTTACTTTTAAGGATAAACATGCCGGCTATTTATGTTATTTCTTCAATATAAGAAAAATCACACCATCTCCCGTTAAAGGGGACCATGAGGCGATGCGAAGCAGTGTTTCGGCATGTGGAGACCGCGTTTCAAAGGGGGAGTTGTGAAAGGGGAGGGGATGAGGTGAGGGAAAAGAGGAGGGAGAGGAAAGAGGAGGGGAGCGGGGAAGTGGAGAAGGTTTGGTGGTCACGCCGCACACCACCACCACCACCACCACCGCATTGAACTCCGCTATAAGATGCTTCACATCTAATAGCCAGACTGGCTCACATGCTATGGGGTTACCTCCTGGCACCGGGGGCCAGGACCACGAAGGAAGAGTGGGACCGAGCTCTACGCAGCTCGGACCTTGAAGCACAGCTCTGGGCTGTCCATCGGGCCCGCGACGCGGCGGAGGTCCAAGGCCTCTGTGACCCGACGTGGGAGCGGCCCGTTGCGCGCTAATCGCGCGTACCGAAGGACTAAAATAAAGTTGTTCATCCATCCCTCCATCCAATATACCTAATAATAAGGCCTGCGGTTGGCATGTGTGTTCGAGTGTCATTTTTTGCACTCTATCCCATGGAAGAAAAAAATGGGAATAGGGCATGGGCCCGGTGTGCCACTGCCCGGATACGCCGCTGGTGAGCAGGGTCTTTAAGGTGGAAACGAGAATAGCACTTAAAGCTACGCTATAAATTATTCAGCCACACTTAAATATCCGGCAAGCACAGGATCTACCGAGAAACGGGGTATCTCAACTGCGCTCGGCGCGGCCTATTCGCCTTTTTAACGGAGAGAAGGCTCCCCTCCTTTCTGGGCTGTTGCACGCCAGTACAAAGGCTGACGTCACAGCCTCGGAAGCGCATTTTTCGGTGGCCACGCATGTTAACAACAGCCCAGAGTGGCTTATGCGGGCTCCCAAGGAGCCTTCGTTGACAAAACATCATTGCAGGTTGCATAATAAATTTGGCTCACTCACTCACTCACTCACCCTGCAAGTGTGATATCATAGAGGATAGAAAGAGCGCAGAACTGTCATACTTGACATGTTCCTGGCTAGATAAAGAATGAAACAGAAACCGAAACCAGCTGTGTGTTGATACGACGGGTATTGACATTGCAGCTGTGGTGGAGGGAAGCACCGCGGAAGTGTATCCTCGGAGGCGTCGGTGAGAGTAGACCATCGATCGCTGCTCAGACCGCCCGTATGCTCTCGCACCGCTTCTGATGTTCCGTTCCGCCTTCCGCGCGGGTCGGAGGCGGCAATAACTTTTCGGCTTCGTGCGGACAGACGGGCTACGCACGCTTTCTCGGTGGCTGTTTGGCTGAAAAAAAAGGTGTTGACGGCATACGACGTCTACACGTGTGCTCGTTGTGAAACCATTCGCCGGCATGAAGAGAAAAAGCGAGAGCTGAAGCCTGGTCTGCAGCCGCGTAAAAAAGTTTTGGTTTAAAGTTATTGTCATCACTTATCGAGCGCCCACCCGAATATCCATAGCAAGGCAGCAAGCCGGAGAAGCCCTCCTGCCCTCATCAGTGCCTGCGATCGCCGTCGGAAACAGACGGTGCGTGTGCTGTGTCTAGGCGAGGATCGGAGGCCGCCGATTTGGTCTGTTTCGTGCCGTCGTTTGCTTTGGTTTGGGAACTGGAATATCCCCACATGCAAGTGTAATCTGCGTATGACACATGCTCATCGTGCAATAACATCAAAAGTGTGCGATCGCCGCAAACAGCGTTTGCGAATTGTAGGTATACTGTGTTCGGGGTTCATTCCAGCGAAATGCGTGCGTTTATGCAGGCGCTTTGGGCGAACGGCCAGTCTGCGCGAAGGACGGAATGATGGTACACTGAGTAGCGAGAAGTTTTATTGCCTCTGTATTGCCGTCATTCAATATGTTGTACGGCGTGTGCGCTGTTTTGCCGCTTGTGATGCGCCGTGAAAACCGCGTCGCATCCGAAGTGCTCGATCGTGTCCCCAGTTGACGAGGTTGCTCACGAGATACAAGTCGAGATATCAGCCTGCGATGTGCTGCAGCAGTGTTAGACGCAAAAGTTCTTTGCGGTGTGTGTGCTCTGAAGTGTACCGTGCATGTACGCTGCCTGTGGAGTTTTCTTGTGTATCAGCCATCTAGATATACAAGCTCCATCAAACTTTAATTTGATTTTTCACTCGCGTAAGCTTTGTTTCAAGTTCTAAGAAGTTTAAGAAGTCGCGATGTACCTTGCGTTAAGAAGAACAAAGTGTCTCAAACTTCCACGTTACTAAGTTTATTTCAATGTAATGAGCGCACAAAATTCAGTTTTCAGGTTGTGTTACACCGCACGCGTCTTAGAAATCAGGTGTATATAATGCTAAGCAATACAGTAAACCGAGAAAAATTGAGTCTTATATGGAGACTTGGGTGGTTCTTGTGAATGTATACCAAATTTGCCACTATGCATGCTTTCTTGTGAAACAACTTTATGTTTGGCCTATATTCAATTGCTTTCACAGTACTCACAGGGTTATTCTCAATTTTATTGCTAAGTTGTGCAGTGACTAGCTGTTTTTGCAAGATATCCACATCCCATACTGACGTTGAAATTAATGTGCACACCTCTGTTGAAGGAACGATCAGTCGCTTTGTTATGAAAATAAATAATTGCAACAAACATTAACTCAATTTCTCAGGCTGCCTTGGCTATGGTGCTAGTCAAGAAACCCGCGCAATGTTTTGTGTTCTTGGAATTCTAATCAACTAATTTTATTACACTAACGTTCTACTATCTCGGAATGGGCTCGTACAAGTTGTACAGACGCAACGAATATACATGCAGTGCATATAAGCTACTGCAGGCTAGAATTGGTGTAAGAGCAGGCATGAGATAATGTTCTGTCCTGCATAGTATGTTTCATAGTACGAGCCTAGCGGAATATCAATGTCATGGTTGCATAAAGCAGGTATAAGCTAATGCAGACAAACACAAACTTGCTTGCTGCGTCAACCTTTACACACTGTGTGAAACTCCTACTCATTACAACGCTGAGTATCCTAATAATTTGAGTTTGTTTTTGAATAAAATATAGGTACTGGCCTCCTGTTTGTTGTGCTAGTCACTTATCATTGTTTTAAAAACATACTGTGCATTCACAAAGCTAAACTGTTCCTACATAAACAATATCCAGGCCATGTTCAAAGAGCTTGTGATGGCTCAATGATATTCCTCGTCCCGTCTAAGCAAATCAAGTTAGTGAAAAGGATCTAAAATGCATAGTTGATGTTCACTTGTCCCGCGGCCACAAAACAGACGTACTCAGATGTCGAAATTTTACAGCGAAAGCTGTTATGAGATCATTCCAACGGCCGTTTTTGGCGCCGTAGTTGTCCGCTGCCGCCGTCCGTAACCACTATCGGGCGAAATAAAAAAAAAACGAAATAAGAAAAAAATTTCCATGATGGAACGAGGGCTCGAACCTGGGCTCTCGGCGTGGGAACCCAGTGTTCTACCTCACAGCCATACTTTTTTTTTTCTTTATTGCCTATCTACATACATACAGCAGTGAAAACAAATATATACCGTACAAATAACAAAAATATAATAAAAAAATAGTTTGCAAGCTTCTTAAAATTGATTCATCTGTAGAAGGATTTCTACTTGATGAAGCCAACCCGGTACATCTTCCTGGACCTTTTGTGTTTCCACAAATGAGCATAGAGACTCGAAAAAGTATTGTCGAACCGGACGTGCATTAATATCAGCATGGCGCACCGCCATTCTTGACTGCCATGTACTGTGCAGGCCCAGTAACATGACTAGATCGAATGGCACCCCTTCCTCATTTTCAACCGGGAGAAATCTGATGCCTTAGGCGTCGAGGGGCCAATCCTTTTTTAAAGTGCGTTGAAGAACGTCCCAAAAAAAGACCGCATCCCAGCAGTCAAGAAAAACATATTCGATTGTCTCCGGCTTCCTGCAGAGTAGACAAAGGTCTCCTCAAGGAACGAATAAGCCCTTTTCTTGCATCCATGTTTTGACAGGCAATGTTGCACTGTGATTTTTTTCAAGGGCTCGATTATCTTTGTTACACACATTATTAATGAGAACTAACAGACAATAACGCCAAGGAAAGTACAGGGGGTGTTAACTGTAGTATTTAGAATATGAATGTGAAGAAAGTAAAGTGGACGAAAAGATGACTTGCCGCCGGCAGGGACCGAACCTGCGACCTTCGAATAACGCGTCCGATGCTCTACCACTGAGCTACGGCGGCCGGTCTCGAGCTATAGCGAGGGTCTCGTCCTGGCAGACTTAATGCCTTCAGGTAGTATGCGAGGGATTATTGGTCAGCTGCCAGCTCGTAAAAAGATCACGTGCTACGTGACGCCAACAGGCAAAAAAAGAGTGTTCCACACTCGCCGCCATGGCTGCGATTGGCGCTGACTAACACTCCTAGGTTTAAATCAACATATATACCCCAGAAAGTGGACGGGAGGATGACCGCCGCCGTAGCTCAGTGGTAGAGCATCGGACGCGTTATTCGAAGGTCGCAGGTTCGGTCCCTGCCGGCGGCAAGTCATCTTTTCGTCCACTTTACTTTCTTCACATTCATATTCTAAATACTACAGTTAACACCCCCTGTACTTTCCTTGGCGTTATTGTCTGTTAGTTCTCATTAATAATGTGTGTAACAAAGATAATCGAGCCCTTGAAAAAATCATCTGCTTTCCTTCATTCATAGCGAGGGTCTCGTCCTGGCAGACTTAATGCCTTCAGGTAGTATGCGAGGGATTATTGGTCAGCTGCCAGCTCGTAAAAAGATCACGTGCTACGTGACGCCAACAGGCAAAAAAAGAGTGTTCCACACTCGCCGCCATGGCTGCGATTGGCGCTGACTAACACTCCTAGGTTTAAATCAACATATATACCCCAGAAAGTGGACGGGAGGATGACCGCCGCCGTAGCTCAGTGGTAGAGCATCGGACGCGTTATTCGAAGGTCGCAGGTTCGGTCCCTGCCGGCGGCAAGTCATCTTTTCGTCCACTTTACTTTCTTCACATTCATATTCTAAATACTACAGTTAACACCCCCTGTACTTTCCTTGGCGTTATTGTCTGTTAGTTCTCATTAATAATGTTGCACTGTGTAATTTGAAGAAAAAGGATTTTACTCCAGGTGTTACCTCCATTTTTTTTACTCGGCTTAAGACATTCTGACCTGGGCCTACACCGTACATTGCTCTATAAAGAGGGACAGGAAGAACTGTATCTACTAGATATTTGTATAATTTTTTGCGGGAAACAGAACAGAGATATTTCAAAGAAAAACGTGTTTTTAAAAAAAGACACGAATTAGCTACTTCTTTCAAGTAACCTCTAACATTTGTTTTCACGTTGCCAGAAGCCACCACAAGTTCCGGCAACACCCTCCCAAGCCTAAGCTGTATAACAGTACGTATGAACGGGTCTCGATTATTTCGGAAGAACATGAACCGGTTAACTAACTGACGCAGATACAAATGACACAGACTAAGGCCACCGGAGCGAACCCGTCGGAAAAGGTTAGTTCTACTTATTCGCTCCCAAGAAGAACCCCATAAGAAAACAGCAAATATTCGGTGAAGCTTTTCTACATTCACACGCGAACCATGCAGTACTTGAAGCACGTACCAGAGCGTACAAACCAACAATACGTTACAAATGTTGCTCTGACGAAAACTGATAGATGAAAGCCCTTGAATTGCTGAGTTTTTTCTCGCAGTTCAGCGGCTTGACGCCGCCAGTACGGTTCACTGTCACAATAATACTCCAGTGGAACACCTAAGTACCGCACAGGGGTAGTAGTCCATGAAATACCGGCAAAGAAGTCAGGAGTCACAGGCCATTCAACGTGCCAGTAACCCACACATTTGCTCGAGTTGACCAGACTTCCACTCGTATTGCAATAAAGGTTCACAATTTTAGCGGTTTCAGTGACGCTTTCGTAAACTTTACAAAACACAGCTATATCATCGGCGTAAGCCAGTAACCGTACTTCAGCTTCTTGTAGTTTGTACCCTTTTATGGTACTACGTTCCATGACATTCCGGCAAAATGACTCCATATAAATTGAAAACAGAAGAGAAGACAAAGGACAGCCTTGCTGCACAGAACGTTCAACATTGATTCGTTTTCCGATAACTTTGTTGATGATGAGCCGCGTTTTACATCCAATATACCATTCGGACACCATCGCGAATCACGCTACCAACATTAACATAGTCCAACAAGAGAAGTAGAATGTCATGGGGTACTCGGTCAAACGCTTTTTCTAAATCAATCTGGATCATTGCAATGTGGTCAATTGTGGCATCACAGCATTCCGTACACTTCGTGCCTTATGAATGTTTGCAAATATAGTACGCCTTTTAATTCCGCATGTCTGGTGGTCGCCTACAATATCATGAACAACTGTCTGAAGTCTCCTTGCTAGGACTTTCATCAAAATCTTGTAGTCAATATTCAATAGACTAATTGGCCTGTATGACTTTACGTCACATAATTTAACTGCGTCTTCACTTTTCGGAATTAATATAGTATGAGATAACAGAAATGACGGCGGCAGTACTTTTATATCTAATGCTTCGTTAAATACCGCTGCTAGACATGGGGTTATTTCGTGTTTCAACTGTTCATAAAAGGCAGCCGTTAATCCGTCAGGACCTGGGGACTTTCCCAAATGAAGGTCAGTGATTGCTTTTGCCACTTCTGCTGCAGAAAAAGGGAGTTCTAAGTTATCTTTCTTACAGTCTTCAACCTTCGGCAATAACTTTAGAAATTCTTTTTTAAAACCGTCTACATTTACTTCACTCTTATCGAATAGCTGGCTGTAGTACTCACGGAAAGCATGCTCTATAGATTTCTGTTCACTTGTAATATAACCTCTGTATTGAATCTGCTGTATAGCATTCCGCTGAGTATTTCGTTTTTCAAGACCCAACATTCTTTTGGTCGGCTTTTCACCTGCGGTCATCTTCTCCGCCCGTGCCCTTATCTGCGCACCACGGTATTTTTCCTCTTCTATTTGCTCCAATTTCGACTTTACTGATCTTATATCGTTCATAAATACCCCTGGTGCTTTACTTTCCTCTGCTAGAAGCTCTTTCAAGTGTGAGCGTAGGGTACTTTCGTCTTTACACTTCGCGTGCTTTATTGCACTTGAGCGCTCCAGCGCTTTCAGCTTAATATCTTGTTTAAATTGTTCCCATTTCACTCCGTATTTTTGATCTCCGCTGTCTATGTTTAACAAAGCCTCTCGAGCTTTGTCCATAAATATCTCAACCTCTAAGAGATTAGAATTTAGTTTCCACATGTCCCAGTTAAATACTTGTCTACTTCTGTTTCGTTTGCCTATTACAAAAGATACTAAGCAGTGATCAGTCAATGAAATGGGGTGGACGTTGTACTCACTGACAATCGGAACTAATTCCAGTGACACATAGGCCCTATCTAAGCGCGCATGACTGGAGCTTTGAAAATGTGTATACAGTGTCGGTCCTTTACCAATGCTATCTGCCACATCGTCGAGACTATAGTGAGTGATTAAATTTTTTCACGCTTCTGTGCTTGAGTCGTTAAAAGCGGTTGTACTTGTTTTATCTCTGGCACGGCAGACACAGTTAAAATCTCCCATTAGGATAACGAAGCGATCACAATGACAATAAGCACGAATTTGATCAAACATTGCGCTGCGTTGATCAGCTGTAACAGGTGCATATAAAGAAATAACTCCCCAATTAAATGAAAAGAAAATTGAATCACAAACAACAAACCGTCCAGATGAATCAGAAGTGACATTTTCGACAGTGGCACTTAAACTGCTCCGCACAAAGATCACACACCCTGCGACCTACCAAATGCACGACTGACGCTGGCGCTGTAGCGTCCGGTAAAACGCTGCAACAGACTCTCGGTGCCATCCTCGCTCTCCACTTTCGTCTCTTGGACTGCGATAATTTCCAGGTCATGGTCCATGACAAGCCTATAGAGTTGGGTCTGCTTCTTTCTAGAAGCCAGCCCTCGTACGTTGAGCGTCGCTGCTTTCACGGACCCGCTCAGCGACGAGATCGGTGAGCGGGTCCACGCCGAGACCTGCACTTTCACTTGTTGGGCTGTCGTCGTCCAGGGTGGATCCATGGCGTTGACCTCTAGTTTACGCGGCCGTCGTCGCGTTTGAGCGACGACAACCGTTGTCGGGCAGCGTTTCGTTTCTTTCCTCCACTGACCACCTTCCACTGCACTTCAGACTTCACTTGTGCTTCATCCTCTTGAGCACCATCATCTGAATCATGCCGGCGCTTTGAACACGCTACCTCTAAATCCATACTCGAAGTATTCAGATCACCAAGGAAACTTTGCGTTTCATCTGTTTCTATCCGTAAAGGATGAGGTGAAGCCGATTTCAATGATATCACAGTAGGCTTGAGCTACGACGCCGAGATTTCCAGGCGCTTTGCTTCCAACGGCGCGGCGTCTGCTGCAGGCGCGGGGCACGTCTGTCCATTCACTGTTGAAGTACCCTCCGTGACTACTGCAGTTTCTTTCCTTTGCTCGGCGTTCATGTCGGAGGTTGTAGAAGGCTGCTTACTGTTTTAGGGGCGAAGCTCCTTAAAGTGGCACCCGTTCGTACCTCGTAGTGCGTAACCAGTCGTAACGCTAGTACCAGATCTTGACCTCCAAGGTGGTGCCGGTGGGAGATTTCTCCTGTGCGTTGTTGAACAATAAAAAATTCGCAGCGTGCGCGTTAACTAAAAGCCTAATTCTTCTGTCTCTCATAACCCATTAGCAGCCATTGGCATGTTCCAGTAGGAAACGTTAGTAGCAGTAGACGTGTCTAAAAGCAGACTTCTTCTGTCTCTCATTCCCATTAGCAGCCATTGTTTACCTCCAAGGTAGTGCCTGGTGAGATTTCTCCTGTGCGTGATTAAACAATAAAAATTTTGTTCAAAACGCCGTTGATTGATGAAATAAACCAACGAAAGACGCCAGAGGTTTTCTAAAGCCATGGTTTTCTAAACAATGAAAATTCACAGCGTACATGTAAAATTAAAGTGAGCTGCAAGTCGTCATAACTCTCATCGAACCTGTAGTATAAACGCGCCCGATCTCACGTCGGTGATGATGTACTGGGCAGAATTCACGGAAGATTCACGGTTTACCGATGAACCTCCGCAGCTTCGCCCACTCATCATCATTCACTCCGTGGATATGCTGTGATTTTTCAACACCGCCGCGTCATGCGATGACGTTAGCTTCTGTGGTGTTGCAGGCACCGACGCTTGTTCCGATTCTTCTTCATCCATGATGAGTTCACTCTGTTGAGTCTCAGATTGTCGCCCGGCAGCTGGAGCGTAAGCGGGTGCACTCATCTCGCTCATGTCCGAAAGAGTGACAGTCGTTGCACCTTGGAACTTTGCAATCGCGTCGCATGTGCCCCGTACATCGGCAACGCAAGCACAAAGGCGCTCTTCCTGGCACTACGACAAGTGCCATGCTGCTTCCAATACGCATTTGATGCGGCAGTTGATCCACAGAAACACATTCTCGAAGCTGCAAGCGTATCATGCGGGTTGTTGATTCTACTCCTTCAAAATCCTCTACCCTCCACCGGTCATCGCTCACCTTCTTGACGTCGCCGTACTCATAGAAGGCACGTCGGATAGCTTCCCTTGTAACATCAAACGCCAGCCAGTGCAGCTTCATCTCAACTTCTTGACGTGTCGGGTCGATGACAAGGCACACCCGGTTTTTAAGTTTCAGGACCCCTGCTTCTGTTAGCTTTTTCTTCGCTTCGTCGGTCTTCATGTTTAATAACCACACGTGCGACATCTGATATGCCCCGATGCCACTCACTTGCTGTATCACAGCCAAGTCTTTGAGGGGTTTCCTGAAGTCGTCTATGCGATATGGTCGACCACTGACGTCGCAGTGTAGTGCAACTGCTCGTTTCTTCGCTTCTCCTGATGGCAACGAAGGCAGAATAATCCTGTAGTCTTTTGGAACGAGAGGAGACGCTATACCGCGGCCGGCGTCGACCGCTGTCGCTGCTCGGGGCGAGCTATCCATCCTGCGTCTGCACCGATCGGCGTCCAGAAGCAGAATGACAGCCATACTGGCGCTTGAAACTGCCTTGTAAAAAGACGCTATACAGGCTTCATGTCCGGAAGGAACCACACTAATCTATGTAATATAGCCTGATAGAATAGTGAAATTACAAACAGGCGTCACACGGCGTGAATTCTGTAACCAGGCCTCACACAATGCGAATTGCGCAGCGAGTAGGTTGTTGAATGCTTCCAACCCATTAGCTCTGCCATAACTCTTCATCGTCATTAGGCACAACATCAACAAAGTGCGCCTAATGCCTTACATGTTTTTAGCGGGTACCACGGCTCTTCGTTTAATGACGAAAAATGGCATAGTGGCTGCTTCCCTACTTCAAACAAATTATGATGAGTTATAGCGTAGTGGGTTTCTCGTAAGTGCACTTGTAGTGGTTGCCAAGGAAGCCCATAAGCCCATGATCTATTTCCTCAGGGTCTCAATAAAGTTCTTCCCCCCTCTCTCTGTCTCGCTTTCTGACGTCGACGTATGTTATGTTGCATGATGGGAGAGCGAAATAGCGACCGGCCATCACACAATGCGAATTACGTAACTGGTGTGTCGTTTAAAGCTTCTGACCCATTACATAGGGCTGAGCGACAATTCTTCATTGTAATCAGTCGTCACGTCAGCAAAGTGCACATAATGCCTTACAGCCCTATTGCAAAACCCAGCGCCACTGGGTACCATCGTCCAGTGCCATGCCTGATTATGGGCCCAGCGTCGCGCTGGATACTGGGCCGCTGGAGCGGCGTTTTACTGGGAGGCGCTGGGTACTCAAGTGCAAAACGGCTCTAGAGCGTAAAAACGGCGGTGCTTACGTGCCCTACATAAATATATTACTAAAGAAAGTCGTATAGAAAGCATTAGTGCAATAAAAAAAAGCCGTAAAAAAAAAAAAAACTTCACCACCAGGATACGAACTCGCCACCTCTCAATCCCCAAGCGAGTACTCTACCACTGCGCCACGCTGAAACACGTCAACATCGCTGTAAAACGGCTAGTCAGCACAGTCAGACAGCGTTTCGTTTCATATTTCCGTGTCGCGTATACAAGGAAGACGCGATCTTCCTTTCCAAAATCACGCTTTCTTCTTTATTAAACACAAACAAAGGGTGGCCGGAAACGAATGAAATGCCCAAAATGGCAAGAGCGCTAGGTTTCTTTAAGAATTCCCGTTTTAACTCCGAAAAATATCAAATGGATCAAGGACCAGCGTACAGTTTGACGGCTGTTACTGCCGATTTTTAACAGCCGTTTCTCGCCTTTGCTAATGATGAACATGCACAGAAGCTTTATGATGACTCGTTCGATAAACACGCGCCTGCATGAATTCAAAAAGAGTAGTTTTCTCGCGCGAGCGACGATGTTACTGCGGGGCGGGCGTGTCTGTATTCTGACTTGCAGTTCTATCGATAACTACAACTATAAAACCGCTACGCAAAAACAAAATACAATTAGTTGAAAAAAGATGCCAGTGTGTTAGTTCACTAACGCGTACCAGCTGACACGTATGTGTTCTGACGTATGAGTCAGAGAAGTACCGGCGAGTGCGGCCGGCTGCTTTCGGTGAGCCTGCGTTCGTTGCTGAAAGCGCGTCGCATCGATGGTCATCGCTCCTTGTGCGGACACCGTACACAAGAAAAAATGGTTAATTTAGGTTAACGGATGTCCAGACTATACTTTACAGTAAATCTTACACGTTGGAATTGCGTGTACTTAAACGAAGAAGCGCCGGTGGCATGTGGACGGACTCGGCCGGTACGCTAGGCCTAACACTCGCTGGGAGCCGCACTGGGTTGAACCGATCTCGGCGCAAATGAGTTCCGATGGTTGAAGTTTCTGCATTTTAGCCTCGAAACCTTTTTAACTGTTACCTAACGTATTGCTGAAGTAAGTGGAAGTGCGAGAATTGCCCGAGATGCGTTTCCGGTGTGGCGATATCGAACGACGGCTGTTTTTCTGGCCTCCGTTCGGAGGGGTCGCGAAGCCAGAGCTCATCTACTTCTTGCAACTGCACGGCGATGTAGCAATTTGCTCTGTTTGTTCAGGCCAATGCCTCCAGACTTATAAACATTAAAATATGAAGTCATTACCGCAACACATCACGAATGCAAAACTGATATATATGAGCGGCATGCACGAAATGTGTATTCCCTGCTGCTACGTGCTCCGCAAAACTTAACGACTTCATTGGTACTGCATGAATAAAAAAAAAAGCGTGGTAGAAAGCAATATTATTAGTGTTGGCTGCTTTGGGTTATTCACATATTTTGTTCCACATTCGGCAGGGAAACAATAAAAGTGACCGTGATTTCACATGTATCATATCACGTATATTATGAAAATAGTGCGCATCTCCTCGTCTTGCTCTGCAAAGCTAGAATTTGTGACACATGTTTGGGACCCGTTAGGATAGCATCTATCGGTACCATCGAATCAGACATTCGATATTCAACGATACCAAAGCATTACCAAAGCGCTCGGCACTGGCAACGATACCAAGGCGCTCGGCACTGGCAGAACAGTGCGGGCTCCAGTATGTGCCAGTGCACGCCAGTGAGAATTCCAGCGTCTCCAGCGCTTCCCAGTGAGCGCCAGTGTCACAGCGGCAAAGCCAGTGGCTCTACCAGTGCGACCCAGCTCTCTCCCAGTGCTTTCACCGACGTCCCAGTGAATTCGAGCGTATACCAGTGTTCCCAGTGCGGTCCAGCGCCAGAAAACGTACCGGTATCACGCTGGGGTGCTGGAAGGGCGCTGGTTTTTGCAATAGGGAGATGTGTAGCTGGTACCTCGTTTCTGCGCAGAATGAAGAATAATGGCGTTGTAGGTGCTTCCCAACTTCACAAATATTGTGATTTATGGCGTAGTGGGTACTTTGCTAGTGTACTTGTATTAGTAGCCTCAAAACACTTTACAATGAGCTCTAGCCCTTTCGGCCCTGGCGGTGTCAATTGACACCATGACACAACATTTCCCCTAGCACTTCGGAAATGAAACCAAAACTGGCCATCCTTGGGGGAATACTTCTTCAATGATCCCCACTGCGTTTGACACCAAAATGGTGACATGCTTGCGGAGCTGGGAGCCGCAGTGAAGAAGCTTGACCGATGTCATGGGTGACGCCGTGGCGGGTCAGCTGAGGCGGCTAGGCGCAATTTTCTGGTAGATGTACCGAAGCTTTTCAATGAGTATCACATTGAAAAATGAGACGTGGTTCACATTTTGTGTACTCTAGTGAACAGCGGGAAAAAAGATGCCATTTTTCTCATTTCTCAACCGCTGAGCCCTGATGACTTAAGTTGATGTCATGTCTGTAATCCATTAATAATTGCACCACTGGCTCAATTTTTTCGTTTGTGGTCTTCTGAGGTCATAACTATTAGGAAATCAAACACAAAAAATGTCCCCGACCAAAATAAAAAATCCAGGGCTGAAAGGGCTAGAAATGCCGCTCTTCCAGCTTTCGCTGTGACTGTGCTGCGCTTTCCGCGCAGGCCTGGCGTTTTTTTAAAGACGATAGTCTTTCTTGGGGAACTTAAACGCAGAAATTTTGGTCTGTCTTTCTATCTGTCTGTCTTTCTGTTTGTCGGCACGTCCCTCGATTCAGCCACTCGGCCAAAGTTGAACCACTTGCCCAAGGGCCAGCCGTCTTGAACTGGTACGGCTGTTCATACTTGTGAACGTTGTCGATCAAAAAGTAAATATCATGCATATCTGAGGTGCAACATCACTAGGTAAGTATTAGGTGGCGCGTTCCTTTAATAGAAAATGCATACATACGTAATTTTAAGGACCCTAGTTTCTTAAGCTGCGCTGAAAATGCATAAGAATGGAAGCTTGAGCGAGTTGGTATGCGTTCATCTTTGTTGAAACAGCGCTCACTAGACGACGACGAAGTAAAAGAAGGCACAGGACAGGCAGCGCTGTTTCAACAAAGCTGAAAATGCGACTGCGCTGAAATTTGCGTTCCTCCGTGCCCTTCGCACGAGCTCATGGTTGTTTCGGTTTCGGTTCTGTATTGCACTGTAGGAATGCCATTAGTTGGTGTTGAAAAACTTTAGTTTTGAGAAGGCCAAGAAGGTGAAAAAGAATATTTAAAAAATGAAAAAGCAGCGTTGTGGGCGGCCTTCAGGCTGCCGGTTGTGGGCGCCGCTCTGGCGTTCCTGTTTTACCCAGGCGACGTGTAAATAAAAGAGTGTGTGGAGAGTACTCGTTGAGTGCGGACGTTTCTCTGATTCAGCGCTTCGCGCCAAACCGCGTTTTCGGGCTGGCTGGCGTCCCCGCCGGTCGCGTTGGTCACCGCCGGTCTTCGCCTGCTGCTGCGCCGGGACTACCAGCACGCAACACAGCACTCTTGTTTCCCGACGTATTGCCAGATGGCGTCCATATCTCACACAGCGCCTCTTCTATCGTCTTTACACGACATTTGCAGCGAAGCACGCAGATACGCGGCCAATTTTTTATAAACAGATCAGGCCTATCATAGTAATGCATTTCTGAGCTCTGGGCTAATGTACCGTACATTGTGTAAGTTCTCTGTGAAGTGCGACTAACTAGTGAAGTTAAGGGAGATAAGAATAGCCCATGAGACCACTGTGATGAATGGAACAAAAGTGTGTCGTCGACGACGAAGGTGCGAGGCCGGACAATTGCGATTCCGAGCCAGCTCTACGCGCGACACCAGCCAATCAGCTAATGACCTGTGGTGTTCCATCGAGCTGGTGTCCCAAGATTGGGCCACGTGTGGAGAATACGTGGCTAAATGCTTGGTGGCTGGGGACGAGCCGAAGCAGCGGCAGACGCAAGACAGCAGGCCGGAGCATTGGAGGCAGGCGATCCAGGTTACAGTAAGGGGGCGCGGCCGTCCTTGCTGCTGCCGCCCAACCACAATCTGAGGCGGCGTTGCCTCAGGTTGCCAGCAGGAGTACTGCATCTTGGAGCGCGGCCTGGCCTGCTGTTCTACCCCTTGTCGAGAGCATCGCGGATCCAGGCAAGGCGTCTCCACGTTCAGCAACGAGCGTGGCCTGGCTAATGGTCATGGTTGCACCAAGCGTCGCGACTCGAGAGCAAGCTGCCCGCTGAGCAGGCTCACCATGCCTGGACGGAGCATCGCACCTCTGATACGGGTTTACTAATCGCAGTCGGACCCACGTCGTCAAACTCTATCCTCTTCACAGCGTCGCACATGGAGACGCGCACCGCTCCTGCACTTCAGCGTCCGCCGTGCCATCCAGCGCGTCGTGACGTCTTCGGTCATTCTTTCGTGCACTCACAGTCATTCTTTCCCTCGTTTGGCTTAGTCTCTGTGTTTGCATTGTACCTTAGTGTTTATTACAGCTTGTATTCTGTGTTTTGTCATAAACGTCGACTGTCTTTTACCGTGTCGTTCATGCGTCCATTTGTCTGCGCACGGAACACACAACGAGCGTGGCGAAGGCCTTTATATTACAACCACCTGCAAAAACTTTTATGCAAAATCATTTCGCTCGAAACAAGTTGGCTTCCCGAGATAGGAACGTTTGCTTTCTTGTAAATACTCCATAATTGGTCATACCTTATAAGCTGCTCTGCATAACGTATATATAAATTAAAATTATTTTGTATGTGCACTTGCTCCAGTATGTGAGCCACTTATGGGCAACATTATAGTGCATATTAAAACCAATCGACATGCTTGTTCACATCTTTTGTGTTTCAGGGTGAGCAGAGCTTTGAGTCCGAAATTTAAGGAGTAGCAAGCATTGATATTCTGCAAGGCTGCAGTTCTATGCTGGCTATTTCCTCTCTTTGGATTTCGTAGACGAAGAAAAATGAAAAGTACTCATCTCGTGCCCCAGTATTTGGGATGTGCGAATAGCAAAGTTTAGGTTCGAATCGAATAGTGATTTGGTCGAATAATTTCGAATAGAATGCTTCAAGTGCCATATACAGTAAAACCTTGTTAATTCATATTTCGCGGGACCGGCAAAAATGTCCGAATTAACCGAATGCCGAATTATCGAGAGTATCAAGATAACAACAAGCAACTAGCTGTTACATCAATACATTTTCATGTTCTTGAGGAATACGTAAATACTGTGCTTATTTAGCACAAGAGCCGCAATTTTCGTCATCCTGCGACTTCGTTCACAGTGCAACCATGGTACCAGACCCCCGTATTAATTACATCGAAAGGCGCTCTGCACCCCTCCCTAATGACATACCGCTACCACCACGCGCACGCGACGATAGTTTCTTCGCATGTAAAATTGCCGGGAACTGACAGTTCGTCAATCCCTATGTAGCAAGCGAGTTTTATACTTGCTGGCCGACGGCGGCTGAAAGCTCTTCATCTTCAACAGCTCCCGCCACGTTTGAGCTTTGCAGCATTGTTTGCGCACTGCATGAAGTTAAAACGAAGCTGCTGAGTGCCCGATCCGCATGTGGACAAAAACCGCGGTCAAGAGGCCATGCCTACAGCCCCGCCTCGTTTCGGATGTCTGGGAACGCTCTTTTCGCTCCTTTGTGTCGCACATTTGCTGCGCTTTGTGCTTGGCGTACTCCGAGGATCGTCCGAATTAACCGGGTTGCAGTCATGTATGACCGCTTAAGGAGAGTTTGATGGCATTAAACTATACCTGTGCTGGCCGGCATCACAGAACACGTCCGAGTTACCCGATTGCTTGAATTAAAGTGGGTTGTATTAACCAGCTATTCCTGTATCACGTAATATAAAAATTACTATTTTTGTCATGATGCAACCCACCTGTACACAATATATATATATATATATATATATATATATATATATATATATATATATATATATATATATATATATATATATATATATATATATATATATATATATATATAATTGGAACAAGGCATGCGCGAATGCCCCTCTTTTGGGTTCGATGTGAACTGGAAAGAACCTTGAATAGTATGAGGATTTCAATTTCAGTAGGATGCAAGTGATAGCTGGTAAAATGCATTATGCCACTTTATTAATAATATTTACTAATATTACTAATAATTTCTAATAATGATTTACTAATATTTATTAAGATTTACTATACTGAGAACGTGTAAGCCAGTATAACAAGATTTTAGGCTTCAAAAATGATCAGTCGATGTGAGGTTAATACGTTCATTTAACCTTGAAATACGCCAGGGCTTCGTGGCAGTGCGTATTTTTTCTGGGTACGCGTTTCCAAAGCAGCGCAATTCTACGCGCATGTGGTTACTAGAAAAGGCAATGCCTAATGACCTGAAGGCGAGGTGAACCGGGTATGTGAGGAGCGGCAAGAATTTTCCCATATATCGTTCAATGAACGTATTGTTCGCTCGGTGGCTACATGAATCTTTGGAGAACGAAATGAAGAAGCGACGGAATGAAAGAAGCATTGTACTTTCGGTGGTTTCTGTCTCAGTGAAGCTTTAACATAACGAACCACAGAGTATGTTGGATATTACACTGTCCATAAAAGCATCTGGAGACCTGAAAAACGTTATGTCGTGCTTTAAGTGAACAGTCTAGATTGCGTTTCTCCTGCAAGTTTTTTGCGAGAAAAAACCTTGGCAGCTAATATTCAGAGTAAGTTTCGCAAAAAAGTATGTGCTATTAGTTACCGCGTTTATATGAAAAGGAGAAAGGAAAAACATGATGAACACGCCAGGGCTGATTTTCACTTCCTCGGTCCTCGCCTCTTCGGCATTCCGGAGAGTCAGCTAGACCACCAACAGTTCTTCAAAGTTTCATTTCTAATGCCTATGTACAATCGATTTCGTTCCGAAATTTCATTTTTATTGTGAAATAATATGTATGCGCCTCAGCACAATTGGAATCTTGGCCTTCTTAATCGTAGTTTTCAAGATGAAGAATTTGTAGTATTCGTACAGATGGTATAACGAAGCGTTTCATTAGCAGAACACGTCCATCCGGGCGGTGCTGTGCCATTATATTTTGCCTCTGTGCACTGTGGAAGGGGGTTCCTAGCTGTAACAGGTGCAGAAGCATGATTGTGATGCATTAAATGATGTCCTAACGCTGAGTGAAGCAAACTGTTTTTCTGTTATAAGTAGGCGTTTCTGAGAAACGGAAGAACCACTTGTGATCACGAAAATTGGTAGACAAACAACGGTGCAGAAGTAAACGCCAATTCACCGCCAACACGAAAAAAAAAAGCTTTGAACAAAACAATGGTGGAAACACAACACATATAACTCGTTTTACACGCTTAACTAGGGCAGCAATAAATATGGACGCACTAAAAACAGCCCGCTGAGTCATGTCCTCATGGAAATATTTCCTTTTTACTGAGTACAGCACATAATAAATAACGCAGCCTGTGTTCCTAACACTCGAGGAGAAACATTGTTATAGTGAAAACGGCAAGCTCTTCGACTGATCACCGAATGTAGTAATTGATCTGGCAGTCTGTGAAAATTCGCGTTGGTGTTAATTGGTCTACAAGCAGAAACGCAAGTTGATAAATGTGACTTCATAGCCAGCGCGCCGAGAAACAACATGGATTACCTGTAATAAAGAACATCGCAAGGCAAATTACGGCATTTATGTTTCGTATTTAGGGTAGGACTAACGGCTAATAAAAAGCAGCTTCGAACTGGGGATTTAGAAAAGCTTGTTCTTTGGCTAGTTTGCCTTGTTCTTAATTGGGCTAGTACTTCCTAATTGGTGATCTGAAGGTATACGTGGGTCACGAAGTGAACAATAATTTTGCGCTGCGGCCCGAACGCTTATAGCTATAGTCTCAGCTTGAGCCGATTATTAACTGGGGCGATCAAAGAAGGGAACGGGAAAAAGTGGGGTACGCTTAAGCTTCGCCTTTAAGAATTGAACGCCATGGTGATGTCTGACCCCATATCTGATATGCGACACACAAACACACACACACACACACACACACACACACACACACACACACACACACACACACACACACACACACACACACACACACACACACACACACACACACACACACACACACACCTATCGCAAAGGTAATGGTTTCCGCCACCTTCAACAGCACTTTCATGACAACAGCGCGCATTCTCACGTAGTGTGCGTAAGAGAATGCGCGCCCTACTGTATGTGCCCTTTGTAATAGGTGGCATGCTTAAAACCAGCAGCAATTACGCGCGTGATACTTTTACGAAGCTGCGATGCACCCACTACGTGTTCGTACGGGAATACGCGAAGTAATGTGTGTGCTTTTTGTAATGGGTGGCCGGTTTAAACCACCAACTCGTTATGCACTTCACATAGTGTGACGCCCGATGGGAAGGTACCCTTGTATCGCGTTTTACTGCGATATTACACCTCATACTGTGACGCCTGTGCAGTCAAGCGCGATTTGAAGGTTATCACGCGAGCGTCGACTAAGAACTGCAACAGCGCCACGGCCCCGAATCAACTTTCGAGGACAGGAAGGTATGATGCAAGCTTCACTCACTCTTTTTGCATTTCCTTAAGCTGCGATCACTCCGCTTGAGGAAGGCCCATTTTCACTTCGTTTCTTTTATGACAATGCGATATATCTTGTGCAACTTAGCAAGGCCTTCAAGTGAAGCAGTAACCAGCACGAACTTTACCATATCTGTCCAATCAACTTCGTTATCGTCTGAGGCGATAAGAACAAGCGAAGTATACGCTTGATCGCAGCGAATGGAAAGCTTAAAATAGAGAGAAAGGGTGCAGAGTTCGTTGTAGGGGTGATTGTTCTAGCATGAAACAGCCAACGAGGGAGAGAATATTGCGTAATCTTGATTTTCACTGTTCTGAAACGTGCCGCTAGGCCCTTGGGACGACAGGCCGGTCGGCGCTCGCGCGATAACCTCGAAATGGTGCTCTACAGTACACAGGACTCGTATGTTTGTGAAGCATGAAAGTTAATGTCACTGCAGATCCAGGCATTGCGTGACTCGGCAGTAGAACACCTGCTTGCCACGCCGAAGGCCTGGTCACGATTCCACCTCGTGTAGAGTTTTTTTTTTTTTTATTATTTGCATCAATGGCGATTTGTCGGTTACGAACAATGATGATTTTTCGACGTCGACACCTCAAATACTGCCACACGGGTTCTTTACGCTATCGTGTTAATAACCACCTTTTGATTCACTATTGCAGCAGAGCCGTGCGCTGTAAAGAGCTACGCGATGATATTTACCAAGCTTCTAAGATGAAACGAGCAATCGCTAGCATAGCAAGATCCGAACCATCTCGCGCCTACACAGCTTGCTCACTATTTCAGTCGTCAATTACTGAAATTCAAAAACCAGACAGCAGGAGCAATCCATTCCCACTACTAAAATTGACACCCTCGTGGTGGATCTGGTATCGAAACACCTGCCGCGCCCTCATTTTTGTAATCTTTTTGCTCATGGGTGCACTTGGCGGCGTAGCAACCCTAGTGCACCCTTTTTATATATTAAGATTGCAAAGAGCGCGTTTCTGCGCATTTCACACCCTTCTGAAATTAAGCGTGTTGCGGCGTTTCACCTTTACAAGCTAGCAAAAAGCCTGACGAGCTTATGTGCAAGCTGTTCGCGCGAAAGTTACTGCTGTACAGGTGAAAAAATTACACTAGGTCGTGGACTACCCTTGCTTAATACACAAGGCATACACAATACATAAACGTACAGATACATTAACGTGTGAGTGCCTCCTATGGGCAATACAGAAAGTACAATGCTATCCGGTTAAGTTCCAGTTCGTGGCCCAGGCAGATCATTGTGCTTTGACATGGCTGCATAGTATGTCGTCGAAAAATGGTGGGCTCTTGCGTTAGAAAGAGCCCACCATTGCGTCCCATTTAGAAGTCTGGAAAAGGCCAAGCACACCCTTCAGGCTAAAATTGTAGGGAGTGTTGGAATGGGAGGCTGGAAGTAGAGAAGAGAGAAGGAGAGAGGACGAAGAAAGGTAGCATGAAAACACACACACACACAAACCCATGCGCCCACTCACATAGCACGAGTTATGTAGTCGAAGATACGCTGCAGAGATTACTGCGTAGCTACGGCTCACATAATTTTCTCCCCACCAATGTCCGCTGTGAAATGTGCTGCGGCAAAATGCCGTCGAGCGCCCGTGACATGAAAGTGATGAGACATTGCTATCCACAAAATCTTTACCGCGTGGTTTCTCCTTGGGGTGTGTCATTACGGATCTAGACGTTAGATGACATCAGGATGTTGGATACATACCCGTGGCCCAATCTGTAAGGGAGCTCTGCCAACATCTTTGGCGACGCGTGCAAAGTGCCAGTGCACGCGCGTTCTGCATAACAACAACGCCTCTATGACTGAGTAAGTTTTATAAGCTTTCCTTAGTTATAAACTAAGAAGACACATGTATGACGCTGAGGCACCGTTGCTAGTGTCACAAAGAGCGGCTTCAATGCAGTGGCACTTCCGCTAAATATCTTCAGAGCATAAAATAATTGTACTTGCAGTGTCAGTTTAATTTCTCATAATTTGCATCTGTTAACAGGAGGCCGCCATTGACCCTGCCTCACCAGGGTCAGTGCGAAGACTGTTCATGTTTGCTGGCATTGCGGTACCGTCGGACGCCCGGTACGAGCGCGGCATGAAGAATTTATCACAAAAGCCTTGCGGAAATGTCTCCTAAGTGCATTACCGGCATTAATTGACAGGCTTTGCTAACCACGTCCTCAGGGCTTCAAATTCAGTATAAAATCAGCTTCCAGACATTAAACCGTATTGAGGACATATTAGAGACACTGCGTGCCTACTGGAGGTTCACTAATTAACTCGTATAACGCAATGAAACTCAGTGGAGTTATCTACCATCTGAAATTGCGAGAACTCGACGCTAATCGATTTAACAAACTTGTTCACTTGTATCGCGTGTCCGTACTGCTAGTCAGCCGTGCACATATATTGTTACTTTTTCTCTGCCCGTATTGTTTCTTTAGTTTTCGGTTGATCGGCCGCACCTGGCCGATCAAAATACCTTCAGTACTCAGGCGCCCCCACTCCGAGACCCCCGATAGGCATTTCGTATAACTAGAGATGGCCGGCGTCTATCCTCACCGCTTGAACCGAGATCGTCAACTGCCCTCGCTTACGCCAACTCGCACATAGGTCGTACGGCGTGCTCATCGCAAAATTTGCACTGGGACCGGAAGACTTCTGGGTGCCACTTGCTGTAAAGTACGGGGTTTAGAAAAAACCCTGTCTGCAATTTTCGCCACATAACCTCGTCTTTCTTAGTAAGCGATCTGTCCGCACCAGGGTATAATTGCCGATTCAGCCTGTAGTGTGCTACGATTTCACGATAAAACTAGGGTTTCATCAGCGAAACATGCACAGCGGCGCCAATTGGTCAATGGCGTCGCGAGCATATATGGTAGCATATGGCATCGAAGGCTAGATGGTCTGAAGCAACATCGTGGGGTCGTGACCATACAAAACATACAGATGTGCAAATCCCAGAGTGTCGTGTCAAGAGCAATTACATGTAGAGGTCACGTAGGCCAGTGTGGCTTCCCAGATGCTATGATCTTTAGAGACGTACTATATAGAAAGCACCTCTCTGAGCGTGCGGTTCAGGCGTTCAGCAAGAACATTAGTTTGGGGGTGTTTGGCGGTGAAGAGCTTGTGATCTGTGGCAATAGATTGGGGGAGGTCGTCGACAACTCTGCACAAAAAGAGCAGCCGTGGTCCGCCAGCAGTGTCGAGATGCACTGTGGAGGATGATGACGTTATGAAGACGAAAATCCGCGACGGCAGTGGTGCAACTAGTTGGCATGGACTTGGTTATTGCGCAACGTGTCACATAACTTGTAGCGACAGCGATCCACGCATTTCCCAGGTCGTCGTCGGAAAAGGCCAAGCAAGTCAATGCCCACACCATACAATTGTTCAGAGGGAACTACAAGTGTGTGAAGGTATCCAACAGGTGGCAGAGGAGGTTTTTTCCGGCGTTGGCAAAGGTAGCAATTAGCAACATAACGGCGCACACAACGGTATTGGCTAGGCAAAGAGAACCGACGTTGCAAGCGGTCGTAGATGCAGGAAACTCCGAGATGTCCCGCCGCCGGTGCGTCATGAAGATCTTCAAGAATGACGGGTCGTTTATGACGAGGAAGGAGAAGCAGAACCTCGGGGCCTTCAATGCTAACATTGCGGCGGTAGAGGATTCCGTCAGGCATCACGAAAATACGGTATGCGGCATCGATGCCGTCAAATTGGACACCGTCGACGATAGTGCGCAGTGACTTATCCCTTCATTGTGAGGTGCGCATATCGCTCATGTCAGCAAATGTCATTACGCAGCTAACCGGGTCTTGCGAAACGGAATCAAGAGGATACACCGGATAACAAAAAATGCCGTTTGCGTCCTTGTGCAAGCGTCCATACTTGTAGGTGACGGTACACGAAAATTCCTGGATGCGCGAATCCCTGCGACCAAGACGTCAGCTCGGATCCTTCTGAGAGATGAGCCAGCAGAGGCCGTGGTGGTGCGTAACAACTCAGTACGTTCGGCCAAATAAGTATGACCGGAACATGGCGACAGCCCACGCTGAGCACTCTCTTTTGGTGATGGAGTAATTTCTCTCGGGAGGTCAGAGCATGCCACTGGCGTAAGCTATCACACACATTCTACCGTGCTGCCGATGAGCGAGAACTGCGCCGATACCGTGGCCGATTGCGTTGCCGCAGGCTTCCGTTGGAGTAGACAGACCAAAGTGGGCAAGTACGGGGAGAGTATTCAGTAAGATTATGAGACCGGTTAACGCTGGAGCCTGCTCAGGACCCCATGAAAATACGCTATCCTTCTTCGGCAGATATGTTAGTGGCCTTGCGACGTCGGCAAAGGTCTTCACTAAACGACGGAAGTAAGAGCATAGGCCCACGAAGCTACGTACATCAGAAGTAGAGCGGGGCACAGGGAACCTGGGGATGGCGCAAAGATTTTCGGGATCTCTTTGAAAGCCGTGAGCGTTAACAAGATGGCCGAACACGGTAATCTGAAGGCGGCCAAACTGGCATTTTGTGGAATTCAGTCGAAGCCCGGCTGTTCTGAAGACTGCAAGAATTGTAGCGAGAAGGGTGAGGTGGCTGTCAAACGTGGACGAAAAGACAACAGTAACAAAGATAAGGAGTCCAATGCAACGTTGCAATAAAGAGTCCGTCATCCGTTCAAATGTCACAGGAGCGGTGCGTAGGTCAAAGGGCATTACCTTAAGCTGGCATAAACCATCAGGGGCTATGAAGGCAGTCTTAACAATATCTGGGGGTTATATACGGGCCGTTGCGAAGGTGTTGTGTAAGTGAAGTACCCGCGTTCTCCACAGCCGGTCGCATGACAATGTGTGATAACATGGCTCTGCTGTAGTTTTTCGTAGCCCTGACGGATTGCCGTAGTAATCTTGACGATGAAGTTCACCAGAGGCTCTGAACGCGATGTGTGCCGTGTAACACAGAGTGAGCAGTTCGAGGCAGACTGAAGGCGTGTGATACGCACGTCGCAACATCCCCTTATCTGAGTTGCTCGTCGTCCACACATCATCGCGCACGCACGCTTTGAAGGCTCAGAGTTCCGGTTCTAACTAGTTAACCCGTTAATCGCAAAATAAGTAAATCGCAAAATGTTGGCCATGACCAGCTTCAGGTTTGTTTTGCACTGGGCCTCTTGGTGGGAAAGTTAGAATCGGTGATTAACGTGAGGCCAAGGTCTGCCGCTGCCTGCCAGAGGTTCGCGCCTTTGCGTGTGGTGTGTGGGTAACCCCAAGGCTTATGGTGGGCAATAAAGTCCCCGGCCACAAAAATGGGGGCCCTGGCCCTGCCTGCTACAGAAACTTCCTTAGCCAACAATGAAGAGAAACGATGCTGCCCCTCTCTAGGGGAACTGTACACGTTGAGGATGAATACGCTATTTTTGAGCTCGCCGCTCGGGATAACCTCGCCAAAAAGGTATACAATTTTGCACTTACCCATCTTTAAGCCATCCTCGATAAACGTGTGTTTGTTAGACACCAAGGTGGAGACCCCCCTACCCTCCGGCCCTTTGTTTACGTATGATGTGTAGCCGGACAGATAAACTGTATCCGTCAATACCGCTTGCAATAAGATAATCTGCGGCCGCGATGCTCTCGATCTGAGGAACTGTTGTAAGGCCGCCCTGTTTTGACAGAAGCCCCAACAGTTCTATTGCCAGATCGTGAAGTTCAATATCAGATTCAGATGAAGTTCAAGGTCGTCGCCGTTCCGACAAGCGCCCGCGTCTACAGGGTGTTGTCGCTCGTGCGTGCGCTTATCACGTGATCGCGGTGGTTTGTACGTCTCGAGTTGAGAGCACGAAGGTCACTTGGCTCATCCGAGCGGCCACTTTTGCGAAAGGAGCGCGGTGCTCACGCAGAAATAAGTTACAAATGTGGCAGTTCGCTCTCATCCTGTGTATGTTCGTTCCGTGCGTCCTTTCTGCTTGAGCAGCGCGTTGCAAGTTTCGAGCTGCTTGCAGTTCTTCGCGTGACATTACAATTTGTTGCTGTAGCATTTATTCCTTCGCCCTTGGGGCGAAAGAAAGCGCAACAAACGCTCAACTACGTATGTGAAGACATGTTTCACTTTCGTTGTATACCGATTCCTATGACAGAGGGATCAGCAATGTTTTTTTCTCCCCTTTCCCCTCCCCCGGTGTAGAGTAGCAGGCTAGAGCATGCTATCGCTCAGGCTGACCTCTCTGTCTCTCTGAAGATAAACCTCTCTCTTTTTGCCTTATTTTATGGGCAGCCTTCTTTGTTTCTCTTCGGTTTTCTCTTTCTTTTCTAAGCTATTTCTTTCTTGTCCTCTTCTCCTGTTCTTTTTGTGTTTTTTTTCTCTTTATTTTTATTCTTCTCGTAAATCAGGGCTCGTAAATCAGAGTTCGGCGTAACGTGCGGATCGCTGTCTTGCTGAAGACGCAGAGACTGCAGCTCGTCTAGGCGCTGGCATGTCGAAGTAATGTCTTCGACTGTTGTAGGGTTTTGAACAGCCAAGGCGTTGAACGCGATCGTGCCTATTCCTTTGAGAATGTGGCGAACGCACTCGGCTTCCGTCATTTCACTGTTCGCACGACGGCAGAGGGCCAAGACATCCTCGATGTACGAGATGTATGACTCGTGCGCGAGTTGAACACGCGCAGCCAGCTTTTGTTTCGCGATCTCGGAGCGGCCCGATGAGCATGCGAAGATTTGTCGCAGCTTGATGGTAAAAGCGGACCAATCGGCGAAGTCAGTTTCATGATTAAAATACCACGTTTTTGCCACACCGGTGAGATAAAATGGGACATAAGTCAATTTCTCGGCTTCGGTCCACCGATTGACTGCACTCACGCGGTTGTAAATGTCGAGCCAGTCGTCGACGTCGTCACCGCGGAGACCCGCGAACACGGGTGGTTCGCGTTGAGGGCTTGTTGCAGTTGACGAAGAGCGGGCAGCCGGTGACATCGGTGTTGTAGCGTTAGGGATAGCGCTTTGGTCCGATGGCTGCATAGCTGTAGGGGTGGCCGGGCGCAAGCGGCGACCGGATTGTAGCTCCAGGTAGGACGGGAACGCAGGAGGACGCCGGGATCTTGACGAACCTCCACCACTGTGAAAGGCGTAGGACGACCGGACCAGAGAACGTCAGCAGAACCGTTATTTCCACAGTGTCTGTCTCGGCACAGAACCACGAAGAAGAAGAATAGGGATGATGATGGCTATATACAAATGAGAACGATGAAGTGCGTTAAATGTGCTTACAATAGTTTTTTCATTTATTTCTCTCTCTTTCTATTTCTCGCTTGCTTCCTCTTAATTTTTATACGTGGTTTTGCCTGCGCTCGACAAACAACACGAAGAAGAATTCCCTTCGGCGCCAGCGCGCGCTCGATATGCTACAGTTGGTGATGCTATGTGTGGTTTTGCCCGCGTTAATATTGTCACATAGGTGTTTGTGCCACTGTGAACTAGAGGACGCTACTAGCCGAAGACGAAGTTGAAGTGTCTCGGGCGTTGATCGATGGTGTTGCACTTGTTATAGTGCGTCAACGCTACGCCCCTTACGTATTGTAAATATATTGTAAATACCGTAACTCTACGCGTAACATTTTGGTGGAGCTGCGGGGTAGTCTCTACGAAAGTCGGACCTGGATCTCCGCAGCGGACGTCACATCGGTTCCGCTGCTATGGCTACCGACAGTGTCCCGGCCAACCCGACACCCGTGCAATACGTCATGAATCCGCTTCGTGATCCGGGAATCTTCACCGGTACTGGCAAGGTCGACGTCGAAGAGTGGCTGGCGATGTACCAGCGCGTCGCCAACAGTTACAGGTGGGATCCAACCCTTATGCTGGCGAACGTGATATTCTACCTGGGGGAAACCGCAAAGGCATGGTTTGAGACGCACGAAACCGAGCTGACAAGTTGGGACATCTGCAAAGAGAGGCTACGTGATCTCTTCGGAAGACCAATCGGACGCCAAGTAGAAGCCCAGAAGGAGCTAGCCTCCCGTGCCCAGACGTCCACTGAATCGTACATCTCCTACATTCAGGACGTTCTGGCACTTTGCCGAAAAACGGACAGCAACATGCCGGAGGCAGATAAGGTCGGACACATTATGAAGGGCATCGCCGACGATGCATTCAACTTCTTGCTTTGTAGGAGCTGCACAACAGTTGATTCCCTCATTAAAGAGTGCCGCCACTTTGAACAAGCAAAAGGCAAGCGCATCGTGCAACGTTTCGACCGGCTTCCAAATACGGCTCCGACCTCATCCTGCAACGAACCCGCGCCGTTGCTTCAACCAGCATCACCAAATTTGACGCAAGCCATACGTCGCGAACTTGAGGCTATGGCTCCGAGTTCTCGTGGACCTCCCACTACGCATGACCATCTAACAATCTCGCTCATTCAAGCTGTTGTTCGCCAGGAAATTGCGAATATGGACATGCCCTCCGCCGTTAGCCCCCGTCCCACCTCTACCGCTCCGATCATTGCCTCTGCTGCACCTCGACAATATTTCGCGAATCGGTACCGAAACCCATCTGAGTGGCGAACACCAGACGACAGACCAATCTGCTTCGTGTGCTCCCGGATCGGCCATATCTCTCGCCACTGCCGTGACCGCTGGAATTCATCGCCTCGACCATATGCTGACCGCCGCTACCAACACGCCTCTCGTCCTCTGTCACCTCAAGTCGAACCGTCCAATGATGGCCCTGCTGCTCCTCCATTCACCAATAGCCGCTCGCCCTCACCTCGGCGCCGTCAGTCCCGTTCGCCTACATCTCGGCGTCCCCCGTCCCCATCATACTCAGGCCGCTTCTCGGGAAACTAACCAATGCAGCCCCTGGAGGTGAGGCTGCGTTGACGACCTTGACTGCAAAACCTCTGTTGACCCTTGCTCCTAAACGAAACCTAGTTGAAGTTTTTGTTGACCATGTGCCCGTTAAAGCCCTCATCGACACTGGAGCTCAGGTGTCGGTCATGCGCTCCGACCTTCGTAGGCGTCTTCGAAAAGTGCTAACGCCCGCCGAGTCGCCTGTCCTACGCGTAGCCAACGGCAGCACAACAGCCGTAATGGGAATGTGTACAGCCCGTATTACCATCGCCGACCGTTCAACGTTAGTTCTGTTCACTGTACTTGCGGAGTGCCCTCATGAGGTGATTCTCGGCATGGACTTTTTGACTGCTCACTCTGCGCTAATTGACTGCTCAACCGGTATTCTGAAGCTTGAGCTACCCCAGTTTTGTGCCGACACCACCGCAGATATCCACTCCCGACTTCGCTGCACTGAATTTGTTCGGCTGCAACCTGCTGCTGCGACTTATGTGCTCATGTCGCCTTGCCCACCACTTCGGGATGGTAATTATGTCGTGTCCCCACTTCACGACGTCCTGCTGGAGCGCCAAATAGCTCTCCCTAGCTCCATCATTACGCTCACCAACAACCATGCGTGGCTTCCTCTCCTGAACTTTGGCTCGTCTCCACAAGCTCTCCCTGAGGGTGTGTCTCTCGCTGTGTTGTCCCCTTTGGAAGAGTCCAGCGTATCTGCTCTCAGCTATGAACGACCATCTGAGTTCGCTCAACTTTCGGCTCCGACGATGCCATCTAACGACAAATTCGCCAGAATGATAGCTCCTGACCTACGACCTTCATACGCTGAGGCCCTCCGCCGCGTTTTGATGTCCTACGAAGACATATTTGATTTCGACAATCGCCCGCTGGGTCGGACCGACATCGTCACCCATTCGATCCACACTGGTGACGCTCCGCCCATCCATAGGCGTCCCTATCGTGTGTCGGCGGCAGAACGTCACGTCATACAAACAGAGGTCGAGAAAATGCTCTCTAAGGACATTATTGAACCTTCCTCCAGTCCGTGGGCATCCCCTGTCGTTTTAGTAAAAAAGAAGGACAATACTTGGAGGTTCTGCATAGATTATCGTCATCTGAACAAGATCACGAAAAAGGACGTTTACCCGCTTCCGCGTATCGATGACGCCCTGGACTGCTTACATGGTGCCAGTTATTTCTCCTCGATCGATTTACGTTCTGGCTACTGGCAAATCGCAGTCGATGACAGAGATCGCGAGAAGACGGCCTTCGTCACCCCAGATGGTCTCTACCAATTCAAAGTGATGCCTTTTGGACTCTGTAATGCTCCAGCCACATTCGAACGCATGATGGACTCTCTTCTACGTGGTTTTAAATGGTCCACATGCCTGTGTTACCTTGATGACGTTATTGTTTTTTCATCGACGTTTGACAGCCATCTCCACCGGCTCTCGGCCATCCTTGACGTCTTCCGTCGAGCAGGCCTGCAGCTCAATTCTGCGAAATGTCATTTCGGCCGTCGTCAATTACGAGTCCTCGGTCACCTGGTGGACGCTACTGGCATACAACCTGATCCCGACAAAGTACGCGCAGTCCGAGAGTTTCCACCTCCTCGTACCTCTGCTGATGTCCGAAGTTTCCTGGGGCTGTGTTCCTACTTCAGACGATTTATTGCGAACTTCGCCGACATCGCTCGTCCTCTCACCAATCTTCTCAAAAAGGACAGCCCATTCAGTTGGGGACCAGAGCAAGCTCAGGCATTTTCAACGCTTACGAGTCGCCTTGTAAATCCGCCCGTTCTGGGTCATTTTGATCCGTCTGCTTACACTGAAGTTCGTACGGATGCAAGTGGCCATGGCATTGGCGCTATTTTGTCCCAACGACAGCGGGGGATGAATCGTGTAATCGCTTACGCTAGCCGCCTTTTATCACCCTCGGAGCGCAATTACTCGATCACAGAACGTGAATGCCTCGCCCTTGTTTGGGCCATTGCCAAGTTTCGCCCATACTTGTTCGGACGACATTTCACCGTGGTAACAGACCATCATGCCTTATGTTGGCTCTCCTCACTCAAAGACCCTACGGGACGCCTCGGTCGCTGGGCTTTACGCCTCCAAGAATTCACATTTTCTGTGTCGTACAAGTCTGGACGGCTACACAAGGACGCCGACTGCCTCTCCCGTTATCCCATCGACCCACCTGATACCGCCGAAACTGAGTCGGATGCCTGCGTTTTGTCGCTCAGCGACTTCCTTCACATCGCCGACGAGCAGCGTCGTGACCCGTATTTGCGATCTCTTACAGAACGCCTCACCTCAGAACAACGGAACGGCCTCCTCCGTATGTTTGTTCTGCACGACGGTACCCTATATCGACGCAATATGACACCACACGGTGCTGAACTGCTTCTCGTTGTTCCTCAGCATCTGCGACCATCTATCCTCTCGCAATTGCACGATGCTCCCACCGCTGGACATTTGGGTGTTTACCGAACCTACGATCGCGTGCGCAGGCGTTTCTTCTGGCCTGGCCTATACCGCTCTGTTCGCCGCTACGTCGCCTCCTGCGAGCTCTGCCAACGGCGCAAAAAGCCTCCTCTCCCACCCGCTGGGTACCTTCAGCCTATAGCTGTCCCCAGCGAACCATTCTTCCGTGTCGGCCTGGACCTCCTTGGCCCTTTCCCGACGTCGTCCGCGGGTAACAAATGGGTGGCCGTAGCGACAGATTATGCCACACGTTATGCCATCACGCGAGCCCTCCCTACCAGCTGTGCAACTGATGTCGCTGAATTCCTCCTCCATCAAGTCATCTTACACCATGGTGCTCCTCGTCAGCTGCTGACTGATCGAGGTCGCTGTTTCCTTTCGCAAGTTGTCGACGACCTTCTCCGCTCTTGTGCAACGTCCCACAAGTTCAGCACCGCTTACCATCCTCAGACAAACGGACTTACTGAGCGCTTGAACCGTACACTCACGGACATGTTATCCATGTACGTGTCTGAGGATCACCGAGATTGGGACTGCACATTACCGTTCGTGACGTTTGCCTATAATTCGTCGCGTCACGACGTTACTGGCTATTCTCCGTTTTATCTGCTGTATGGCCGCGACCCGCTCTTGCCTCTCGACTCAATACTTCCTTCAGAGGCAAACTCAACCACATTCTACGCTCACGACGCCATCGTTCGCGCGGCGACGGCACGTCGCGTTGCCCGTGATCGACTCGTGGCGTCTCAGGCCGACCAAAAGCGCCTGTACGACAGCCACCACCGGGACGTGCGTTTCAGCCCTGGCTCCCTGGTCTTGCTCTGGCTGCCTTCACGTCGCGTTGGCCTGAGTGAAAAACTGCTGCCGCGCTACGTTGGGCCTTACCGAGTTCTTCGCCAAGTAACCGAAGTCACATACGAGATTTCGCCACTGAACCGCAAGCCTTTGTCCCCCTCACCAGCTACTGAGACTGTGCATGTTTCCCGCCTAAAGCCCTACGTCACGAACACCGATCCGATGCACCGAGACGGTGCTTCTGCCGCCGGGAGTTTATGTCACATAGGTGTTTGTGCCACTGTGAACTAGAGGACGCTACTAGCCGAAGACGAAGTTGAAGTGTCTCGGGCGTTGATCGATGGTGTTGCACTTGTTATAGTGCGTCAACGCTACGCCCCTTACGTATTGTAAATATACTGTAAATACCGTAACTCTACGCGTAACAATATCATCATCAAGGCGCTCGAAGGACAAAAGGAAGGCATCTCTTTGGCGCGAGCGAGTGCTGAGATGACTATTCTTTGCCTGCATTGCGCCAAGCTACGACGACAGCATGCGAACACAACCTGCGACAGCCCGGGGCCCTAAAGTGCTCCGCACTTAAAATGTGTGATCCATTAGGAAAAATGTTGGGAATAATGTCCCATTAGGAAAAAGTCACAGTTTCGCCTCAATGGCGAAGCAATGAGTGCGATAGCAAGAAATTGGAATGTCACAGGAAGAACGGCGAGAGCTAGAAACTTGCTCCGGGCTGCTCAAGCACAGAGGACACACAAAAAGAAAACACACAAGGCGAGTGCGAACAAACAACTGTCATAGCTCGACACTTGCAGCGCGCTGCTCAAACACAAAGAAGGGTGCACCAAACGAACGCACGGGTATGCATAGAACGAGTGCGAACTGTCACAGTTGTTACTTCAACTAACCCCTACTTTGGCTCTTCTAGCGAGCAGATCACTCTTTTCGCAAACGCGGCCGCTGCAGCGCGAAAAGTGACCTTGTGGTATATAGCTTCAACGCGAAATTTGCAGTGAACGCACAGGACGTACAAAACTCCCCCTCGAGAGATAATCGCGCGAGCATGGTCGACCACGCCCTGTATATGAAAGTACAAGTCGAAGGCGCACATCCCAAATCCGCCGAAACACTACACAGTTTTAGAATTGGGGACCCAAGATACTTGCGTGCCGCCAGGACGCATGCTCAGAAGGCAAGCCACTCTCGCACTCTTGCGCTCGCATTGTCCCAAGACCCTGCAGCGCCTTCCTTTGGGCAGCAAACAAAACCGCAGAGCGCGCGACCTCAAGAGAAGGAAATAAAGACGCTGTTGGTAGTGGCACGTGAAGCCGCGGCTCACGTTCCCTGCGGGCGTCGATTCTGGTCACTAAGAAAAAACTTCATTTGGCTCTAGTTGGTACATATTCCTGAGGCTAAAATTACAGTGCAAACGGACATCTTTGTCCTTCTTACTTCTTCTTTACTTCTTTGTCCCTGCACCCATCTGAATATGTTTTCATGCCTTCGCATATCTAATACGCTATTATTCTTGCTACACGTTTTGATTTAGACCTAATATTGTGTGCGCATGTGCGGTAAGTTAGCCTTGGCCTTATATATGCATTCACGTATGAAAGCATAAAACAGTTATTAGTCAGCGCTTGTGTCGTACGTTTCATTTCTTCGTGAGTGTCTTGCGCGTTTGTGCTCTCACTTTAGCCGCAGGATTCCGGTCGCGGTGCAACATGTATGCTGTCATTCTGCTTCAGCCTTCTCGTTTCTTCCCTCATGTGACATAAATCTAGAAGATCCAAAGTGCTCCCACTATCTCGCGCCACCACGAGCCACGGGACGCTCTTCTTTTTTCCTGGCGACTGGCTACGAGTGGCGTGGCGCTCGAGTCCCAAAATGGAAAACTAGCGTGAGTCGTCAGCGATACGATGCAAACGAAGCGCGGACAACGATGCATAATGGCCCGCGTCTACCATAAATTTATTAGGGGCGAAGCTCCTTAAGGCGGCACCCGTTCGTCGCTCGTAGTCGTCGTCATCGTAGTAGTCCGTAACAAGTCTTACGCTTTGACCTCCAAGGTGGTGCCGGTGGGAGATTTCTCCTGTGCGTTGTTGAACAATAAAAAATTCGCAGCGTGCGCGTTAACTAAAAGCCGAATTCTTCTGTCTCTCATTCCCCATTAGCAGCCATTGGCGTGTTCCAGTAGGAAACGTTAGTAGAAGTAGAAGTGTAAGTGTTAGCTAAAAGCCGACTTCTTCTGTCTCTCATTCCCATTAGCAGCCATTGTTTACCTCCAAGGTAGTGCCTGGTGAGATTTCTCCTGTGCGTGATTAAACAATAAAAATTTTGTTCAAAACGCCGTTGATTGATGAAATAAACCAACGAAAGACGCCAGATGTTTTGTAAAAGCAGAACGAAAGAACGCCAGATGTTTTTCTTAAAGTGTAGTAGTAGTAGTTGTATGTAGCCACCTCGCCCGATCGTCAACGGGCGAGGTGGACCGGCAACGGCGCGAGGACCCTGCCGTACGAGAGTTAAATCACACTAAAAGACATACTTTGCGGGCGATACACTCTAGTGAGCTTTCAACTTTTCGTCTTAATGTACATGATAAAGAAATTATTTCTACGAAAAACGCAAGGCACACCTTGAGCAATATATTTGGTTTTGGGACGCTAAATGGAACCATGAGGCGATGCGAAGCCGGAGCACTTGCACGATCG
The DNA here is from genome assembly GCF_013339695.2 of Rhipicephalus sanguineus. NCBI lineage: Eukaryota > Metazoa > Arthropoda > Arachnida > Ixodida > Ixodidae > Rhipicephalus > Rhipicephalus sanguineus. Next base: position 81,056,346 of record NC_051183.1, on the reverse strand, counting down.
CGTTCCGTTGGCTTTCGTTGGGCATGCTACCGACCTCGCGTCGTGGAACGCGCGTCCTGTCTTCCCTCTAGCCTTGCCTTTAATTCGCACAGGGCGAGCGGGGAATGCGGTCGCTCTTGGCGCTCTTTCGCTCGGGAGCGGACTTCTTCCTTGCATTTCACCTATCACAAGTGATAATGAAGGGACCACGTAAACCAACAGTACAATAAAAGTTTGATGTTTAATATATACACGATGTTTCACACTCTTTATATTATGTACTGGGCGCATTTCACGGAAGAGTTTCACGGTTTACAGATGATTCCCTCCGTAGCTTCGCCCCACTCATCATCATTCACCCCGTGGATATGCTGTGATTTTTTTTCACCACGTGTGGCGTCCCGTGTGTTTCAGCCAACGGCGCGTGCGTTTATACTGTGCCTTTGGTATCCTGGAGAACGAATGAGGTATGGCGCAATTGTCTAAGGCAGCGAGCTGTAGAGCGAGGGGTCGCAGGTTCGAAACCGCAGTCGAGCACTTCGGAATTAACTTTATTTGTGACTTTTAATTATATATACATCCATATACATATTTGGGGCATGACGGCGACGGAAAAAATCAGCCGGGAGTGTCCATATACTTGCTATCGCAATAAAATGTTTACGTTATAACGCTCTAGTCGTCATTGCTTAAGCAACCAGACATCGAATACCTGCAGAAATCATCTTGATTACATCCGCGGGTTGAAGACGCATAAGTGCAGCTTGTAGTGATATAGTTGTTGCAAGGTCAGTGAAATCTCGCCGATTTTTATTACACATTAGAGATATGCTTATATTTTAGCTTTAGGTAACGTGAAGCGCTACATTTTTAAGTTGAAAATTGAAGCTCTTATTAAAGAGAACGCCTTAGACGCCTGATCAAAGGCGAAAATTGACGATCGGCGTCGGCGTCCGGAGGAGTGATAGAAAGAATCATCAGATGATGACGTCACAGAATACCAGCGTTTCTGTCTTCCTCATCACGTCAAATGATGACGTTATCACATGAGAACGTCGCTTGGTCAAAATTGCGCCGGTCACGGAGACAGTGCAAAACCACGTAAGGGGCACAAAGTCTCCAATGCATCCGTTCCTCAAGGCAGTGCAAAACATGTTAGATGCACAAAATCTTCGGAGAATAGTGGGGTAGGATCAATACATCGACTGAGCAGCAAAAGAACAAGATGGTCTTCGCCTTTGAGTCGCCTTAGGCGAATGCATAAGGGACACTGTGAGTTTTTTAACACGAAAGTGTTTTATGCCGGGGTCCACCCAGTACATTCGTTACGGATATGACATTGATAAAATGGACTCCAATGGGCGAGAAAGAAAAAAAAAACAAGAAAAATATCCGCCGCAATGGACAGGTGCATGTGGTTATATGCACTCTAGCGGGGTTCGCATTTCTCGTTGACTCAGGCCAACACTCGCTAGTAAAGTATTCAAATAAGCACGGGCAAAGATGATTATGTTGTCTAGCTGTTCCGTAGCGAACATCGCGCCCACCTAGGTTGTACTTACCGCTGGACACGTTCCTGCGAAAAGAATACACGAGCAGGAACAGACACTGGCAAAACACAACTTCAAACATAACTTTCTTGCTTAAAACAATAAATAATTTGGTAAAACTTTCTCAGTCAGTAGACAACTAGTGTTGCTAGTAAATGCGCTACTTAGCATAATTTAACTAGGACCACCTCAATCTTAAATTTACGACTAAACAAGTGCAAAAATGAACTAACTTTTTCGCAACTTTGTCGTCAGCTGTGCACATCATTTCACACCATATACAACTCAAACTATTTTTTCGCTACAGTAAAACTTTCTGGCGATCAGTTAATACGAAATATGACATTTCACTGAATGTGGCCTTCCTATGAAAAAAACGCCAGGCCTGCGCTGAAACCGCAGCACAGTCACAGCGAAAGCTGGAAGAGCGGCGTTTCTAGAGCCCGTTCTAAGCTGCCTTGGGGCTACTAATACAAGTTCACTAGAAAGGTACCCACTACGCCATAAATCACAATTTTTGTGAACTTGGGAAGCACCTACTAAGCCATTATTCGTCATTCTGCGGGGAAGCGGGGCACCAGCTACACGTCTGTAAGGCATTATGTGCCCTTTGTTGACGCGACGACTGATGACGATGAAGAATTATGGCTCAGCCCTTTGTAATGGGTTGGAAGCTTTAAACGGCCCACCAGTTATGCAATTTGCATTGGGTGACGCCCGATCGCTATTTCCCTCTCCCGTCATGCTGTATAACATACGTTGACGTGCGAGAGAGACGGGGTGGGGGGGAAGAACTTTACTGAGACCCCGAGGGAATGGATCATGCGCTTATGGGCTTCCTTGGCAACCAATACAAGTGCACTTGCGAGGAACCCACTATGCTATAAATCATTGTAATTTTACTGAGACCCCGAGGAAATGGATCATGCGCTTATGGGCTTCCTTGGCAACGAATACAAGCGCACTTGTGAGGAACCCACTATGCTATAAATCGTTCTAATTTTGTAGAAGTAGGGCAGCAGGCACTGTGCCATTTTTCGTCATTCTGCGGAAAGCCGTCGTATCTGCTAAATGCATGTAAGACATTATGCGCACTTTGTTGATGCTGTGCCTGATGACGATGAAGAATTATGGCAGAGCCCTTTGTAATGGGTTGGAAGCATTCAACAACCTACTCGTTGCGCAATTCGCATTGTGTGATGCCTTGTGACAGAATTCGCGTTGTGCGACGTTTGGTGCTTATTTTACTCTTCTATCACGCTATACTGCATATGCTAATGGAGTTCCTTCCCGACATGAAGCCTGTATAGGACCTTTTTGCAAGGCAGTTTCAAGCACCGGCATGGCTCAGAGGTTGAATACTGGGCTCCCACGCAGAGGGCCCAGGTTCGAACCTCACTCCATCCTGGAATTTTTTTCTTGTTTTTTTTTCTTATTTCGAGCGATAGTGGTTACGGACACCGGCGGCGGCGGCGGCGGCGGACAACTACGGCGCCAAAAACGGCCGGTGAAATGATCTCATAACAGCTTTCGCTGTAAAAACCCACAATGGTCCAGACTGTACATATTTAAGGCCCCATAAAAACCCGCGAAAGCGTAAACGTTCGCGAAACTTTTTACAGCGAAAGCTGTTATGAGATCATTTCACCGGCCGTTTTTGGCGCCGTAGTTGTCCGCCGCCGCCGCCGGTGTCCGTAACCACTATCGCTCGAAATAAGAAAAAAAACGAAACAAGAAAAAAATTCCAGGATGGCACGAGGTTCGAACCTGGGCCCTCTGCGTGGGAGCCCAGCATTCAACCTCTGAGCCATGCCGGTTTTTTTTTTCCTTTATTGCCGGTTTATTAACGTCACATGTACATCAATAAGAGACACCACTTATTCTGAGCCATGCCGGTGCTTGAAACTGCTTTGCAAAAAGGTCCTATACAGGCTTCATGTCGGGAAGGAACCACATTAGCATATGCAACATAGCGTGGTAGAAGAGTAAAATAAGCACCAAGCGTCGCGCAACGCGAATTCTGTAACCAGGCGTCACACAATGCGAATTGCGCAACGAGTAGGTTGTTGAATGCTTTCAGCCGCGGAGGTTTAAACCTCCTTGCTTCAACCCACTACAGGGCTCTGCCATAATTCTTCGTCGTCATCAGGCACAGCATCAACAAAGTGCGCATAATGCCTTACATGCGTTTAGCAGGTACCACGGCTCTCCGTATAATGACGAAAAATGGCACAGTGCCTGCTGCCCTACTTCTCAAACATTACAATCATTTATAGCGTAGTGGGTTCCTCGCAAGTGCACTTGTATTGGTTGCCAAGGAAGCTCATAAGCGCATGGTCCATTTCCTCGGGGTCTCAGTAAAATTACAATGATTTAGAGCGTAGTGGGTTCCTCGCAAGTGCACTTTTATTGGTTGCCAAGGAAGCCCATAAGCACATGATCCATTTCCTCGGGGTCTCAGTAAAATTACAACGATTTATAGCGTAGTGGGTTCCTCGCAAGTGCACTTGTATTGGCTGCCAAGGAAGCCCATATGCGCATGATCCATTTCCTCGGGGTCTCAGTAAAGTTCTTCGCCCCCCCCCCCGTCTCTCTCCCACGTCAACGTATGTTATACACCATGACGGGAGAGGGAAATAGCGACCGGGTGTCACCCAATGCAAATTACATAACTGGTGGGCCGCTTAAAACTTCCAACCCATTACAAAATACTGAGCCATAATTCTTCATCGTCATCAGTCGTCGCGTCAACAAAGTGCACATAATGCCTTACAGACGTGTAGCTAGTGCCTCGCTTCTCCGCAGAATGACAAATAATGGCTTAGTAGGTGCTTCCCAACTTCGCAAAAATTGTGATTTATGGCGTAATGGGTACCTCTCTAGTGTACTTGTATTGTAGCCCCAAGAGAGCTTACAACGGGCTCTAGAAACGCCACTCTTCCAGCTTTCGCTGTGACTGTGCTGCGGTTTCAGCGCAGGCCTGGCGTTTTTTAAGTGAAAAGTCTACGATCGTTCTGTAGGGAACATTTTGTCCTAGCCTAATTTAGAATGAAGAGACTTCTTGGAAAAGCGTTTTACGAGTCATAGTTTCGAGTTTCCAAAAGATTTCACATGCGGTTTGGGCAGTGAAAATTTTTTTCGCGAAAAATAATTTGGCGGAAGACTTCTTGCTTTAGATAGATGGTGCTCGATTTTTTCATTCAAATCACAGATGGTCGAGCGACAAGGCTGGGACAGTTTTCGTGGAATGACCCACCGATTCCTATGACGCAGGAAGCAGCCATATTTTTTACGTGTTACGTATAGTTGCAGATGCTGCATTATTATTGATGAGCTGGCAAACGCACTCCCTCTTTTGTTCGAGCAAGTCGCTAAATTGTTTATGTAGTTATTCGTTTTCATTATTTACCGCGAAAAACATATACACCTGGAAAAATGTTAATCCTACAGTGTTCCTTATTTTTCTATTTGTGCGAGTATACTCCTGCGTAGATGCCAGTCTATGCGGTGCTGATCTCCGACATCGTCTCACATTACTGCATCGCAAGGAAACCCGATTTGTGTCGGTAACATGCACGCAGGAACTTACTTGCATTGCACTTTTGCTCGCAGAAATTCCTTCCTGGAAAATACTTATCACCCTCTCTAACCAGTGCACCAGCGCATTCATTTGAACTACTGTTGTAGTAGTACCGGTGTATTGTGCCATTGTCCTTTGCTGGATCGTAGCCTGTGCTGCAGTTAGCACGCCATAAGAATTCTGAAAAAAAAAAGAACGAGGCTTTAAGCTTTCTATGCATAAAGGAGGAAATGCAGGGCTACCACATAAATCTAATTCGTATGGCTTACAATCGAACATGATTATTTTGTCGGTGATATAGAATTCAGGAAATACACACATTTATTTAAAGGACGCTACAAAAATATTCACAAAACTGATAGTGCGCGCCTATGATACATTATGAGGGACTCCGTAGTGGAGGGCTCCGGAAGTTTCGACTAACTGGAATTCTTTAACGTGTACCTCTATATAAGTACACGCGCATCAAGCATGACCGCCTCCATCGAAAATGCTGTCCCCGTGGCTGTGATTCGATGCCATGACCTTTGGGTCAGCAGCCTAGTACTATAGACACAAGACCACGGTGGTGGGTATAGTCTGTATTTTTGCACGTATAGTCTGTACGCATGCACAAGGATGAAACCACGCGGTTGATAGTTGAATCACCTACCATACACGAGTTAGGCCAAGATTGTGTCAGCGCACCTTCATTATCATTGTCCAGAAAAGAATTGTCATTATTAGATCATCCACATTTGCGCATGCCTTATGTCCGCAATTTTCATGTATTTATGCAGTGATCCGGTTCACAATAAATCATTGTCGAAAGTTAGCGCCTGTGTGTGTGTCATTCCCAGTCCCGTCCTCGTCAGTTCAGTAATAATAATAATATCTGGGGTTTAACGTCCCAAAACCACCATATGATTATGAGAGACGCCGTAGTGGAGGACTCCGGAAATTTCGACCACCTGGGGTTCTTTAACGTGCACCTAAATCTGAGTACACGGGCCTCAAACATTTTCGCCTCCACCGAAAATGCAGCCGCCGCGGCCGGGATTCGATCCCGCGACCTTCGGGTCAGCAGTCGAGTGCCATAACCACTAGACCACCGTGGCGGGGCCGTCAGTTCAGTACTGCGCTTAGCGTTACACATGTCGCACCAACAAGGCCAGAGATCTACCCTTTCTGTAGTCTGTTTGTTAATTCAAGTTGTTCTGAATAAGAGGATCGGTGTGACTGTTGTGTTCTCCAAAAGAACAATCGCTACAACGGTGAATGCAGTCTCCTACGTCTATCGTGATTCATTATCATGTTTATAAACTACACATAGGAAGTATACAGTTTGTCGCAGATAAAATGGGACAAGGTAATTTTGCAGAAAGCGCAGGGAGGAACGAAGACGCATTTCAAAACGCAGCAGTACCGTCGATTGCGGCGTTCCTTCGTAGCGTGCGGAGCGGACTCGTCTGCGGTTGTTTTTGCCATCGTTCTGGCGAGTCATCCAGTAAGCACTTCAGGGCGGTATGGTGGCGCGTCCGACTAGCGAAGGGAAATTCACAGCTTGTTCTGAGTGTTAAATACGCAAACATACGCATTATATAGCTCAATCGTTCTTTCGCACTCGCTTGTTGGACCTGCTCCCACAGCAAACTGTGCGAGGGAGTCGGTCTTTTACTACCCAATACTGCTCCGACAGGTGGCGCCATGCGTCTTGCGAAACTCCAGTGTCTGGCGTTTATCGCCCCCCTTGGCTTCCGGCCGCACCTTTTCAGAAAACTAAGAAATGCAGCCTCCGGAGATGGTGCTGCATTGTCTACTACTGGAGTAAATCCTTCCTCTATGCCCACTAGACGAAGTGTCACTGATGTTAAAGTAGATTGCGTACCTGAACAAATACTTGTCAACACTGGAGCAAATATATCGGTAATGAGTGCAAGCCTACGCAGTCGTTTAAAGGAACTCCTGACAACAGCATCTACACAAGTGCTCCATGTGGCCGACGGCGGCACGCCGGTGGTTCTTGGTAGGTGTACTGACCGCTCAAGTATAGTCGACCACCCTACCTCAGTTGCTTTTTTTTTTGTAATTGACCGATTCTCTCATAATGTTATCATTGGACTGGACTTTTTGTCAAATAATTGTGCTCTCATGGAGAGTGCTACTGGCGTCCTTTAGTTAGAACTGCCGCAGCTCGTCGCTTCTCCAACACTACCCTGCCGCGCCACTGCTCTCTTCAAGATGGGCGTGTATCACCTCAGGCAGCCACCTACGTCGTTTTGACCGCACAGCCCCCGGTTCCTGCCTTGACCGTCAGAAACATGGCGCCTCCTACCCTCAGTGACGTCCTTCTGAGCCGGAACGCTGCCATTCTACATACACTCGTGACTGTCACCACCAACGGTGCTTCTCTTCTACTTGTAGATTTCATCTTGCACCCTCGAGTGCTCTCCCGTGGTATGCTCTTTGCCAGCATATCTAATGCCGGCGAATTTGAAATATCAAATCTGACCGCTGAGACCCTTCTACTTCCGCATACTGTCACGTGGTAGTCACGCAGACGAAGACAGCAGTCAGCACGTCCGAGATGAAACTGTTTATTTGGCCGAACTTGTGGCCGGGAAACTGAAATTCACAGTACAGCAATACGCTGATAGCGGCGAACAGAGCGTCGACCGTCGATCAACTGACAAGCGATCAAGCGCGTCGGCTTTTATACAGGCGCTATCGAACTTTCCAGCAATATCGCTGGTGGCGGCGTTATCTCTAGACAAAACTGGAACATTCGCGCGCGGGGCGCAATCTTAACAAACCGATCTACTACAATCGCGACGCTTCTAGAACACTACTTCGCGGACAGCGTCGAGCGTTGATAACCGTCCCTGCCGGTCAAACCCGAATACATCAAAACAAGACAAGAAGTGGGCGTGGCAATACTGTGGGTAACACTTCGTATTTTTTGATAGATGATTTATCGAAGATGATTGCACCCTGACCTCAACTCTGCACAGGCCAATCGTGTCCGTCGCCTTCTCGCGTCGTACGGTGATATTTCTTTAGATTGGCGACAGACCTCTAGTGCAAACGTCCGTCGTTCAGCAACGTATAAATGCTGGTGACGCCAGTCCTATTCGTCGGCGTCTCTGTCATGTCTCGCACAGTGAGCGCAGAGTTATCCAAACGGAAGTGGCCAAAATGCTCAGTAGAGGTGCCGTCGAACCATCAGACAGTCCTTGGGCCTCCGCTGTAATCCTTGTCAAGAGAACAGATGGTAGTGGTGCTTCTGTGTAGGCTATCACCACTGCCAAAAAGGTCACGCGAAAACACGTTTACCCGCTACCACGCATCGATGACGTGTTCAGCTGTCTGCATGGAGCTACATATATCTCGTCTATTTATCTTCTTACGGCTACTGGCAGATTTCTGTCGATGCAATCGACCGCGGAGAAGACTGTCTTCATGCCACGGTGGTTGCACTTCGGTGGAGGCGAAATCATAGATGCCCGTGTACTGTGCAATGTCAGTGCACGGTAAAGGACCCCAGATGGTGTAAATTTCCGGAGCCCCCGACTGCGGCGTCCCTCATAATCATATCGCGGTTTTGGGATGTAAAACACCAGATAATAATAAGACTGCTGTCATAACACCTGATGGATTATATCAGTTTAAGGTAATACACTTTGATCTACACACTCCTCCTACGACATTTCAGCAGATGACGAACTCTTTATTACAATGTTACAAGTGGGCTCTTTGTCTTTGTTGCCATTGTCTTTTCGCTCACCTTTGACAGTCAGCTCACCCTTCTCGCTACAATTATTGCAGTCTTCAGAACAGCCGGGCTTCGACTGAATTCCACGAAATGCCACTTTGGCCGCCGTCAGATTACCGTGTTTAGCCATCTTGTTAACGCTGACGGCTTTCAAAGAGATCCCGAACATAGTGGCGCCGTCCCCAGGTTTCCTGTGCCCCGCTCTACTTCTGATGTACCTACCTTCGTGGGTCAATGCTCTTACTTACGTCGTTTAGTGAAAACCTTCGCCGACGTTGCAAGGCCACTAACATATCTGCCGAAGAAGGATACCACATTTTCATGAGGCCCTGAGCAGGCACCAGCGCTAACTGGTCTCATAATCTTACTGACTTCTGTCCCCGTGCTTGCTCATTTTGATCTGTAGAATGTGTGTGATAGCTTAAGCCAGTGGCTTGCTCTGACTTCTCGAGAGAAATTACAACATCATCAAAAGAGAGTGCTTGGATTTAGCGTTGGCTGTCGCCATGTTCCGGCCATACTTACTTGGCCGAACGTTCTGAGGTATTACGCACCACCATGCCCTCTGCTGGCTGGCTCATTTCTCAAAAAGATCTGAGGTGACGTCTTCGTCGCAGGGATTCGCGCATCCAGGAATTTTCGTGTACCGTCACCTACAAGTATGGACGCTTGCACATGGACGCAAACGGCCTTTTTCGTCATCCGGCGTATCCTCTTGATTCCGTTTCGCACGACCCGGTTAGCTGCGTAATGACATTTGCTGACATGAGCGATATGCGCACCTCGCAACGACGGGATAAGTCACTGCGCACTATCATCGGCGCTGTTCAATCTGACAGCATCGATGCCGCATGCCGTATTTGCGTGATGCCTCACGGCATCCTCTATCGCCGCAATGTCAGCATTGAAGGTCCTGAAGTTCTGCTTCTCCTTCCTCGTCATATACGACCCGTCATACTTGAACAACTTTAAGACGCACGGGCGCCGGGACATCTCGAAGTTTTGTGCATCTACGACCGCTTGCAACGTCGGTTCTCTTTGCCTAGCCTATACCGCTGTGTCCGCCGTTATGTTGCTAATTGCTGCATTTGCCAACGCCGGAAAAGGCCTCCTCTGCAGCCTGCTGGACACCTTCACACACTTGTAGTTCCATCAGAACTATTGTATCGCGTGGGCCTTGACTTGCTTATCCCTTTTCCGAACACGACCTGGGAAATAAGTGGATCGCTGTCGCCTCCGTTTTATGGAGCTAGGCAGTTCAGAGCACATGCTCTGGCGATGATCCTCCTTACTGGGCCGCGATCAAGCCAACCAAGCCAAGTCGTGCACCGTCATCACAAGCCCCAACAAGGGGGATCAGCTTTGGTCTGTCCGCAGAGCCCACGATGGGGCTGTCAGGCTTAGCTTGCTGCCCGTCTCAACGTGGGAAGAGCCCACTGCGTGCTAGTCGCGTCTCTCAGCACTGTTAATAAAGCTTGACCAAACAACCAGCCAACAAACCAACAGACGCTACTGCGAGTTCGGATTCTTGCACAGCAGATTCAAAGAATCTACTGTTGGTCGAATATTGTCAGTGAGTTCAATCATGTGGTTTTGGTTCGTAGTATTTTATCTCAGGTGAGCGTCTCTCTATCCCCCGCCTCTCTGTCCTAATGGGTCGGAGAGCCGGAGCGTTGAATTGTTGCTCTAATTTCTCTGAATGAGTGCCCAATTATCCTTGTCGCATTAATTGCAGCCTTGAATAGAAGTCTACTTGCCAAAACGTCGGCTCCAGTCATGACCCGTGTTCACAAATTCTTCACCTGTTCAAGCCTCCATCTTCCGCTAAGAACTTTTGTCAATTATCTTTATGTGTTCTGAAGTTAGAAGTTACGGCAACGATTTCACTGGTGCTTTGTCTTTGTTAAAGCGAATCCGGAGCTATGTTTCCGCTTGTACTGTAAATTATATTGTTTGCGACAAGAACGCGTTGACTTATGTTAAAGCACTTACCCATAGCTTTTGGTGATAGATTGGCCCGTCTGCAAATTTCAAAGGAAGAAACATATTGTTTTGTTTAAAGACACATAACTGCCACTATCAATATTGCTGCAGTCAGAGTTAGCGTGTTACCTCCACTGTAGAACGAATATCACTTATAAATACCCGCATTATATTAGCATTCAACATGTCAATTTTATCTCACGCTGGCATTGTTAAGTCCATGACACTACATAATTGTCTGCGGACGTATACTGCACTCCCGTTGTCTTAGGAAGACTTCGGTATTCCTGAAGGCCTATGATCAACTTCCGTAAGTGATAAACGGCTTGAGAACTTTTCCTAATATACCCATTTTTAGCACCTCATTCCTGTTTCTTACGTACATAGGTTTAAATACTGTCCACCACTCTACTTTCTACTTGCAGTAAGAGGAAGGTACGCATCACCTCGAAAGAACTCTGTTCTATAAGCACTGTCAGGAAAAATTGTTGCCGCTTCTCTACAGAACAGCTCTCGTCGCTGTCTGTAATTGAAGTTGAACCACCTCAGTCGTATTTGGTAGCGTGAGAGTGACTTCAACAGATAGTGTTGCATGAAACACTTTTTCAAGATTGATTTCTAGTGCTGCAGCTTGTGCAGTACTGAACAAGGTGGCGCACGCAAAGTGATGTACGGAAGTTGGTGTACGGAAAGTGAAGTTATGAGTCGTAAAAGTCGAAGCCCTAGTAGACGAAACGAAAGCACGTTCCATTTCGTATTTTACTCTGCCAGTCACGTCACTGATTGCTTCTGTTCTCCTCGCGGCAGTAGTAGAGATACACCGAAAATTTTGCCATCAGTGACCCTTGCGGGGCACACCTATTATCTTGTTGCCAGTTTTTTTTGGGGGGGAAAATACAATATTTAACAAGCGAAATCATCTTAATGCGATAGTGCTAAATAAACGGCTGCAAAAATTCTGTTGTCGGCTTCGGCGTCGTTGGTTGTTTGCGAAAAATCCATGTTGTCCTTGTTCGAAATATCGCGAGGATGGGAAATAATTAAAAAAGGTCACAGTTTCGCTGCAAAGGCGAAGCAATGAATGCAATAGCAAGAAATTACAAAGTCACGAGAAGAACACCAAGCAGCTTGATACTTGCAGCGTGCTTGATGGGCGCGCTGCAAGTATCGAGCTTGCAGGTATCTAGATGGGCGCCCATCAAGCGCAAAGGACTCACGAAAAGAGCACACACAGGATGACCACAAACTAACAACGACAACAGCTCGACACTTGTAGCACGCTGTGCTGCTCAAACATAGCGAAGGATGCTCGGAAAGAACGCACAGCTATACACAGGACGAGCACGAGTAAGGAACTGTCCCAGTTCCTTACTGGTGTTTGAGCGGCGCCTAAGAACCCAACGATCTTAAATATTTTTGTTTTATTGAAAACTGCGGCGCATTGCCCCTCCGCGTGGCCCCTCCGCGTCTCCTGCCACATCGCGTGCTCCACATCGCGTGCGGGTGCAGAAATAGGCCTCTTTTTAGCACGCGTCTCAAGGGCAGTTTTCAAACAGAAGCAAAATCTATGAGCAGTGCTTCAAAACGCGCCCTGTGGGCAATCTCGCGGGTGAAACTGCACACGGGGAAGCACCTCCGAGATCTGCATGCCGCCGACGCCAAATGGTGTATATAAATAGCTCGCCGTTAGTATGCCACACTAGAGGTGTGCACGGGCTCCGGGTAGCCCGAAAGCCCGAGCCCGACCCGGCCCGCGGGCCGGGTTCGGGTGGGCCGACGTATATTCGCCTCGGGCCCGGGCCGGGCTCTGGCTACTTGGAGTTTTATCGGGCCGGGCTCGGGCCCGGCGCAAAGCCCGACTCAAGCCCGAAATATAGAGAATGAGCGGGAATTGTTTTCGAGCACACATACAGCGCCTTTTCCGCGACCGCCCTTTACCGCTTTTCCTTTCCATTCGCTACTTTAAGGGGGTATGGTAGGGTAAATGGTATATGTCAGTTTTAACTTAATATTTTAGAAATGGCTGCAAGTATTCACATAAAATTTCACGTGCCCACAAAGTGTGCCAGTGCGTATCACTTGACACCCTTTTTTATGCCTAGGTTGCTTATCCTTCCTGTGGCCTACTGTCAAATTTTAGAGTGTGTTCAATTATTCAATGTACGTTTTCTCGGCAACCACCGAAAGGAATCTAATGATATTAAGCCGTGTTATTTTAGAGACCCGTAGGTTATATCTGAACTAAAAAAATAGGACATCATTAATGGAGTTTTTGTGAAAAAAAAAATAAAATTACTACATGCACAAAGCCACAGAGGGTACATGTTGGTGTGTAATTTCTTTACAGGTTAAATTTTCATAAAATTTGCAATTGTTTTAGTTCAGATTATTTCGAACTTGTTGTAGCACATTCATGCAAAATTTCATCGGAATCGATTCAATACTTTTTGAGAAAAGGTACATTGAATTTGAGAAATTCATAAAAAACGCAATTTGAGAAAAACGAAGTTTTATGAGCACATACTGCTTACGGTTGCTCAAAATGCCCCAGGAGAGTACAAATTAGTGTTGGCTTTTTTCGTGCTGTCTCCAAAACCCTTCTTGGTGTTCCTTCTTTTTCGTCGCGTTTCCTTGCTTTCGACAGAGTCATAGAACTCTGCCCTGTCCACACGCTCTTTGTCCATCCTGTTGAGGGCATTATCGCAAAACACACCTGGAACGATTCCAAGGGCCTACAGAACAGCTTTTCGTGCTGAATTACCGTCATTGTAGTAGGCTACAGCATCGTTTGTAGCGGTCTTCAGTGTGTCAGCACTGACAAATGTCGTCTTAGGACAGCGACACCAGATGAGTTGGTTAAGGGACTCATTGGTGTTCTGTGTTTTTCCGTGAAGACATTTGTTCAAAAGTCCTGGATCACACAACGCCTTGAACACCGGCTTGATGACGTCCATTATAGCCTCAGGAATGCAGTTTTTGTGGCGGTAAGTCTAGCGGAGACCTACGCCGGGTAGGCTCCTCTGCTCCCTCCACCACCGCACCCTTCCCTCTTGGGATAAATAAAGTCTTTCTCCTCCTCTCCTGGTTTCCCTCAACAAGGCTGCGGTTATAGCCACACCATGAAGATGACCCCTTCGGGCAAAGTCCGTGGTTTGGCTTGACGTCTGTTGATAGCTTATGGAAGTATATAGCCCATACAGCTCGTCTCATATTCTCCAAACTGTCTGTATTTTCCCGAATAGCTTTGCCATAGTAAACCTGAAGGGAGTCTATGTCTCTTTCTGAGAGGCGTCCTTTCCCGGAGAGTGGCAGACCGTCGGCGAGCTTTTTGCCCTTGAGATTATTCTTTAGGTTCCTGAGCCTGGTGCCCATTCGCTTCTGGACGTGTCCTACACATTCGTGTTTTTCTATGGCCTTCTCGTAGGGCTGTGAGTCTCTGATGGCAATGTACGCCTTGCTGTCTCCATCACCAATGTATGTAGTGTACATTAGTTGATGTTTTTCCACAGAGCGTCCAAAGATCTTTACAGCGCCAGCAGATTCCATTCCACCAGATGGTCCATTGTAGGTAATTTTACATTCACCCATATTAACATCTGTGTGAAGGTTGCGGGCACACAAGTGGCAAAACTTAGATTCTACTTCAAAGTCGAGCACTTTCCCTGTGTCAGCCGATATTGCTGCTACGACACCATATGCAGTGAAGAATAACCCCGCTTCATCCATGTGCCATCCACTGTCACCGCAGTTTCCAGTTCCCCCTCTTGGGTGGATGCCTCTGTCTTCAGTTCTTCGGCAGCTTTTGCCATACTGTTGTTCACGGTGGTTGTGGATGCGTCAAGGAGTCTCGCATTGTACGACGCAAACTTTGTTGGCGGTGGCGGCATATTGAGCACAGCACGCATAATGCGACCAGATGCCAATCCTTTTCCGCAGGTGCGAAGGGCATAAACGAACCTTTGGTTTACTTCAAATATGTTGCCGGAACTGCGCCTGGATGTCTCGAATACATTGAGAGCATCGCAATCGCTGCAAGTAGCGTTTATGAAAGATGCCAAGCCATTTCGCCTGTCAGTTGCTTCTTTCAATTGTATTGTTCCGTTCTTGCACTTTTTACACACAACAATATCCTCAAGGAAGCTGCGGAGAAGATCCAAGTCGATTAGACGGTAGCCAGTCGTACTTGCGTCTTCTACATTGAAGTTTTCAACACCAATTCTTTCACCAAGTTTCATTCGGCTAGCGCTTCGCCGTGCTGGTTTCTCGGTGCTCTTTTCCCTAGTGAAGCGATTACCTTTAAATGTTCTCTTTCTGGTCCATTTGCTGGATGATCGTGCCATCCCCACTGTACTACTTTTGAAAAGCGAAGCAGAGCTGAGCGCAACGGGGTTCGTGAAAACAAAAGCATGCAAAGGCAGACAAAACACGCTACAAAAGCAACCCTAGCGGCGGATCTGTAAAATAAGTAAGTATTTACAACAATCGATAATGTAATAATATGCATACTTACTAGTAACACCCACAAAACAAAAAAACACACCAAAATAAAGGAAAACAACCATAAACAAACCGTCCTCTGAGCGCCCTCCGCCATTTTTAAACACCAGGGCGCGTGGCGCACTTTGGCGCGGTATTTAAACGGCTTGGAGCGGCCGCTCGACTTGGAGCTTCCGCAGGTTTGTTCCTCAGAGTGCAGTGGATTTCTCGATGTCAAAATTGCAAATTCGAGTTTTTGGGGGGTTTACCCTACCATACCCCCTTAAACAAAAAGGGAGCGGGTAAAGCACTGCCTCTGTTGCACTCCGACAGGCAGAGAAGTAACACCACCTGAGCTAGTGACGGCGTCACGCGACTGTTCGCGTTAGATTTGAGGCTAAATTTTATATGAGTGAAAATGCACGCGACAGCGACGAGTGACCCGACGTAGATCGCCTTCGTGCAAGCTTGCATGGGCATACCCCATACACGTGACGGCTTGATGATGATGATGATGATAACTGTGGCCTTGCTCTTTGTAACGGGCGATCAACGAGCATATACAGCCCGGATCTGACCTTTAAAAGGAAAAAGATCTATTTGTCTGCACTTTCGGGCGGAGCTGGCGAATTTCTGGTGCGCCACCAGTGCTCCAGCCGCCGCTTCGTCAATTCCACCTCTTTCCAGTTTGGGGGCGCACCCTGTTCGTGGAATCCCAGCGCCGTCGCCAAGGTATTGGGGCAACTGGGGTTCGTCTGCTCGCGCGGAGGCCCGGGCTGCAGGCCAGTGCATTCGAGCACAACGTGTTTAATGGTTTCCTCGGCCGCGCTGCAGCGGTGGCAGGTCGTCGACGTGCTCGGTGTGTATTTGGCCTGCAGGGTGCGAGTACGAAGGACACCTCCACGGGCCTCGGAGAGGAGACTGCTTCCCCTGGAATTGTCGAAGAACCGTTCTGGTTCAATGGCTTGTTCGTTTGCTCGGTATACTGACAGCGCCGACTTTGTCTGAGCCGAAGTCCTCCATCTTTCCAGTTCAGCGGCTCTGACGCGCTCCCTCAATTTGTGCCTTTGGCCAGCTTGTGGGGCGGTCGTGAGCTGGGTGGTTTCGACGCCAAACCGTTCGGTAAGGATTTTTGTTCGAGTTGCCCACTTGGTGTTATGGGATCGTAGGTAGATGTACTTGTACATCTGCCGGGCCCACCGGTCATCGGACATCCCGCTTAGTCTCCGTTCGAAGGAGATTTTTGCCACGGCCTCTCGCGCTTCAAAGGAGGACCAGCCAACCAGGGTGTCGGAACGAAATGTTTTTCGTTTCGGTTTTAGTTTCGTTTCACCGCAAAAAGTTCCGTTTCGTTTCTGTTCCGGAACGAAAAAAAAAACGTTTCGTAACGGTTCGTAACGGTTTTTTTTCTTTGTATAAGAAAACAAGAAAGTATGAAAAAGGTGAGGCAATCATTAAAAACAACATTGGATTTGTGATGTAGTTGCTTGCCCTCCTCTTAAGAAAGTGGGACAAGGGTAAAACACGTTCTTCAGAGAAGCGGAAGTAACTGTACCACGTATTCCTACCAACTAGCACAAACCAGTATTCATTTCAAAGTCATAGTATTTATTTTCTCACAAGATAAATACGAATTTTTTTTTAGTTGGCCTAATTCTTTGTGTCAAGGGAGTGAGCACGATCTCAGAAGCAGCACGTCATTGAGTGTACTCTCTGATGTGCGAGACCGCTGTTCTGATAAAAAGATCGCCAGGCCTGCGTGAAACACGCAGCAAGTCACAACAAAAGCCAGAAGAGCGGACTTTGTAGAGCCCGTTATCTCTTGGGGCATCTAATACAAGTAAACATGCAACGTGCCCACTACGTCATAAATCGTCGCAATTTTTCTGAAGTAGCGAAGTTCCCAATACGCCATTTTTCTTCATTCTTCGGAGAATCGCGGTACCCGCTACACATCTGTAAGGCATTATCTGCACTTTGTGCTGTGACTGATAATGAAGAATTATGGCTGAGCACTTTGCAGTGGGTGGGAAGGAGTGTTGCGGAATGGGCGCCTCCATTGGATTCCAATTCCATTCCGGGGAATTAGAACTTGCCGCAATTCCATTCCTTTGAATTCCTCGGAATGAAAAAACTTAGCCCATTGGCACTCAGGGAATGGCCTGGCAGTCCGATTCCATTCCTGTAATTCCTCAACGTAGGAAACGCATCTTGATAGTTTTATCGAGTTAAGAATGAACGCCCCCTAAAGCTGATGTCATCAAATGCATTAAGAACTGCAAAAGTATGCAAAACACGTTGCCAAGGTCGAGGAATAGTAGCTTGGTGAGATATCTCGTGCAGTACAACCACCCTACTAATTCCCATAGGGGCAGTTCTCCCGCTACCGATAGTATTTGCGTGGTCAACATGTTTGAACGAATGGTGGTGTTTCAATATTGTTTAAGCTTAAACCTGTTAACGCTAAAATGACGACATAGCGTATTTTTATGCTGACAAAAGCGCCTTTGCATCGAATACGGAACACTGGGCCGCACTGCCCGTCAGTACTCACGCTTGTCAAGCGCGCCTCGCAAGCATGGATGGGGTGCGGAGAACTTTCTGTGTTCGCCTGTGCGTAGGCATGCAATGTCCTCCTTGTCGCAAAGGTTATTTACGTGTGTCAGGTACTAAACTGCTCGTGAGATAAAGATCAGGCTGTGCATAGAGTATTCGCCACTTTCGGGTGGGGGTATCAATAGGAACTAACGCGCAGGGGTAATTTGTTTCTCCCTTCGGTATCTGCTGGGATAATGCATTTGTTTGTACACTAACTTATGCCTCAGTTTGTAGTATGCGCGTTGCTTATAAATGTACCGTGCTTGTAATCAGCTAAGCCATTTTAAAAATACTGCTTTAGTGTTAACTTGCGAGGCTCTGACTTACTAACGTTTGAAGGTTGAAAAACAGCACGTAGACGAAAATGTCCTCTATTTTCGGAAAAAGCCGTAATTCCATTCCCATTCCATTCCTCCGAGCGTTGTCCCCATTCCATTCCGGGGTCGCGAAAATGTGGAATGATTCCGGAGTCATTCCAATTCAGGAGTGGTAACTCCGCAACACTGGTGGGAAGCATTAAACCACACACTCTTTGCGCTATTAGCATTGTGTGATTACTGGTTGTTATTTTACTCTTCTGCCACGCTATATTACACATGTTAACACGATTCCTTGCCCGACATGACGCCTGTGTAGAGTATTTTTGCGATGGAGTTATAAGCACCAGCGTGGCACTGTGGTGGAAGACCCGACTGCCACGCAGAGGGCCCGGATTCTAGGAATTTGTTTCTCATTTATTTCTTTCTTATACCACGCAATAGCGGTCACGTACACCGGCGGCCGCGGACAACTATGGAGCCAAAATCGGCTGTTGTGATCTCATAACAGCTTTCGCTCTAACAAACTTCAGCGCCGACAATGCCCTCTCCACTTTGGCCTGCTTGACAGGTGCGCAAAAGTCCACTTGCGTTAATATAAACATCTCTGGTTGCCACTGTTCTCGTTTTTTGCACAATTTCAGCTTATCTTTGCTTTGGATTTCCTGTCCGGGGTACGCGCTAATACTATACCCTGAGATATGCCCACATTGCATGAGCTCAGTTGTTCCGAATTGCGAAATTTTCTCGTGAACCGAAAAACGATTGAAAAAATTTCGGTTTCACTCCGGAACGAAATAATAAATAACGTTTCGGTTACGTTTTCGTTCCGGTCAAAAATATCGTTTTTTTCGTTTTTCGTTTTCGGTTTTCGTTCCGTTCCGACACTCTGCAGCCAACATCGCCCTGTACGGCTTCATTTGGCATGCTTCTCTGTGTGCCGAGAGCCATGCGGCCGACCTCCCTCTGTCGGGTCTCCAGCGCCTGTCTTGTGCCGGACGAAAGGCACAGCACAGCATTTCCGAACGTGAGGCCTGGCACTGCCACTCATTTCCATAGCGCTCTGCACACCTCGAATCGGTTGAACGACCACACTGCCCTAGAGCCGAGAAAAGATCGTCGGGTCTTCGCCTTGGCTGCCAGGTCTATCTCATAACTCTGCAGGTAGTTAGGGGCAGATGTGATTGATATCCCCAGATACTTGCACTCATTGGTCCAAGCTAGGGGTTTTCCTTGGATGGAGAGTTCTGGGGTCTCAGGGGGGGGTTGCTGGTCCATAGGTCATCACCGCTGACTTTCTGACACTGAAAGTGAAGCCTAGCTTTGTGCCCTCCTAGCCGCATATGTTCAGGAGATCCTGCAGCTCATCAGGGTTGTTCGCCAGGAGGACAATATCGTCGGCGTAAAACAGCGCCGGGATGCGTCCTAAGTTAGTGATACCCTCCTCCATGTAGCTCAGGTCAAAGCCAAGCCCACTTTCTGTCAGACGCTGCTCTAAACCTGCAACATAGAGCATAAAAATCAGCGGTGACATGGGGCAACCTTGTCGCAGGCCCCTAGTCACTTTGACGGGGTGCGAGTTCTTCTGACCCCACTGTACAACTGCCTGAGTGTCGGTGTAGAGGACCTTAAGCAGTGCCACCACTTCCTCTGCCGCACCTAGTTGTGACAGTGTCGACCACAAATTAGTCTGCTCTACGGCATCGTATGCCTGTGATATGTCCAGAAAAGCCAGACAGACCGTACGGGATTCCTTTAGAGCGACTTCCATTGCCTGTGTGACAACGAAAAGATTGTCTTCCAGGCATCTGCCAGGCCGGAAACCGTTTTGTAGTTCCCCTAGGACCTCAGCCTCGGCCCACCGTTGTAGCCTTGCTCGCACGCTATAGGCAAACAGTCTGTACATGGCCGAAGTTATTGTGATGGGTCGATAGCTGTCAGGGAGACTCTTGTCAACCCCTTTCTTAAGGATGAGCCTTATGCGGGCGTACCTCCATTCCCTCGGTATGTTGCCAGACTGGATGACATAGTTTAGGGCGTCTCGCAAGTGCTCCCGAGTCTTCTTCCCAATTCGTTTCAGTAGCAAAGGCAGAATTCCATCCAGCCCAGCCGCAGATGCACCAGACAGTCGCTTGAGGGCTCGGTCAAGCTCTCGCTCAGTGATACCATCGCACTGTGCCAGGTCAGGAGATTGAGGCCTCTCATCCAAGCCAACACTGTGCTCAGCTTGTGACCTGAGCTTTCCTGCCATATGTTCTGCGATGAAGTGGAGGCATGCCTCACCTCTGTACTCCAGCCCCATTTCGGGATCCCGAAGGCTGTCTGTCCATGGTTGGGCTGTCGCCTTCTGACCCTGTATGAGTCGCCAGAATTTCTTCCCTGCATCTCGACCAGCCTCTTTTATTTCCTTTAGTATCTTGCGGTTTATGGTTCTTATGCGGTCTTGGACCAAGGCAGACATTGATTTCTTGGCCCTCAGATAACAAGCCCACAGGTTCTGGACCTCCGCCTCATCAGCACCAAGCCGGAGCGCAAATCTATGCTGTCGGCAGAGCTGCTTACGTGTAGCTAGGGCCGTTGCCACGTTGTTATCCCACCAAGCCTTCCTCTTCTGCCTCGGTGGGCCTCTCGAGGGCCTGTGCTCGCTACCAACCTTCCCTATCACGTTTTTTATCCAGGTCTGGAAATCATCAAAAATTTCCATGTCTTTCTGGACTGCCTCCTCTTCCATCCACCCAAGCACCTCCTTTGGCGAGCGAACTCCATTGTTGCTGGCATGAGGCCGTCTACTTGTAATTTGTAATCTGTGTATAGAGACCGTTCGTCGTGTGTCGTTTGATCATATTTGATATGCTCAATAAAATGCCAAATTACCGGAAAACGATGTTTTGTTTTCACGGCGAACCTTCAAAAAGCCGGGCCGGGCCGGGCCGGGCCCGGGATTGCGTTTTCGTACGTCGGGCCGGGCCGGGCGGGCTCGCAGCCCTTTGCCGTCGGGCTCGGGCGGGCCTTCGACAAAGTCAGCGGGCCCGGCCGGACTCGGGCTCCGAAATGCGGCCCGTGCGCAGCTCTATGCCACACAACCGGTCGCGCGTGGACGAGGTCATTAAAGCGGCGCGCTGCAGAGCAAAGGGTGGCAGGTTCGAATCCCGGTGACGCACTTCCAAAATTTCTTTCCTCTGATTTATTTTCGTTGTTGGTTTTATTTGTATATACTGTAATGACGAAGAACGACACCGGGGCTCTGGCGCGAGAGCAGGATGTGTGAAGAAGAGAAGAACGAGGAGCAGAATAGAACAGCTGGCCTAGTGAACAGGCGTTGTCTCTGTTTCTCTCGTTACAATACATATATATATACATATCCAAGACATGACGGCGACGGCAAAAATATACCGAGAGTGTTCATGTAATTGTTATCGGAATGCAATCACAATTTCGAGGCAAGGGCGAGGCAATGAACGCGACAGCAACAAATTGGACTGGTAAACGAAGTAAGGCTAGCCGCTAACTCTTCTGGACCTACCAAACGCTCATGTGAGGAAATACGGCCGCTCCAAGGAGTGAAGCGGTTTTCGCGCGGTTGGTCGTCTGAATGCGAAGGAAGTGGTGAAAGCGCAGCAAGTACAACCCTATTGAAAATCGTGGGTTGGTGGATGCTGGAAATCTTGGTGGACATGGTGGAAACAATAGTGGACAAGGTGGAAAGAATAGTGGATGTGGTGGAAGCTGTGGTGGTCATGATGGCTGATGATGGCGAGAGTGGAAAAAATGGTGGCAGATAGTGGTGGTGGTGGCGAGCTTCTTTTGGTGTTAAGTGGAAAATGCTGGTTGATTGTGGTGAGCAAAACATGTTTTGGTGGATGACTTGGTGAACCAAGCTGGATGACGGTGGCAGGACGGAAGCATGGTGGATGACGGTGGCATGATGGAAGTGAACGTGACATTATGTGAAGTTGCTGTCAGTTCTAATATTTTCTTCTTGAATGTGCAGAAATATATGCAGTTCAAAGAAGCCAACACCGATCATTAAGCTTTCCAGCACTATTTTTTTATTCATGCGGCGCCAATAACCGCCACAAGTTTTCTGGAGCACAGCAGCCGTGAATGTTTACATTTTACGCACGTACTTATCAGGTTTACATCCGCGATCTGCTGCTGCATTTTGATGTTTACAAGTCTAGAAGTGTCGGTGTGAACAGCGACAGTAACTGTGTTACATCGCCGCGCATTTGCCGAGAAGTAAATGAGTCGATCCTTCCAGCGGGGAGACCAGAAAACAGCCTCCGCTTGATACCGCCACGCTTGAAACGCAACTCTGGCAATTCTTGCACACTGACTTACCTCAGCGGCACTTTAAGGTAATAGTGAAAATGCATGCAAAGCTAAAATGCCAAACTTTTACCTTCGGCCTGCGTCGAGATAAGCCCCACGAAGTATGACTACCAGCATCATATTCTACCACCATGATTGCCACCAAAGGTTAGGCATAGCGTAGCGACCGAGTCCGTCTACGTGTTATCGGCGCTTCTGGTTTCAGTATACACAATTCCGGTGAGCACGAATGACTTTACAGCACACCTGTGGCATCGGCTAACCTAAATAAGGCATTTTTTTCTTGTGTACGGTGTCCGCACAGGAAGCGATGAGCATAGATGCGAAGCGCTTCCAGCAAACGCCTCCGGTCACCAACCGCCGCCGGTCGCACTCGCCTGCGCTTCTTTGACACGTATGCGAGAACATAGACTTGTCAATCCGTACGCCTTACTGAACCAATATGATGGCATATTTTTCACGTGCACTGCACTTGTTTTGGCCCAGCTGTTATGTAGTTGTAGCTAATGATACAGCGTCAGATCAGTGCGCTGGCACGGCTGCGCTGCATACGTTGCGCGAAAAGAAAAACATCACAATACTCAATCAATTGTACGCGCGTATTTATCGAATGCGATTAGAGCCGACAGAAAGCCTCTGCACATGTCGCACTTTGGAAAAAGCGAGAAACGGCTATTAAAACTTCCCAGTAACAGCCGGTTGACTACGCTCCTCGCTCCACTTGACATATTTTTTTGGAGTTACGTTGTGAATTCTAAAAGAAAGTTAGCGCTGTTGCCATTATCGACGTGTCATTCGTTACCGGCAGCAGTTTGTTTGCGTTTAATAACTACGCAAATTTTAGTAGGATGTGAAGAGCGCGTCTGTCTCCAGTATGAGAGAACAGAGCTGAAGCCAAACGGTGTATTAGTATGTTGACTAGTCATTTTGCAAGTCGCTAAGCAAGTGTTTTATTAGACAATTGGTGTCCCGTTTTTTCTATTTTCGGGACTGCGATCATCCGCTGCTTCGAACATTTTTACAAGTGAATCTCGTCGACGTTTTACCAAGTTTAGTGGTATCTGCTAATTGTGCCTCGCCTCCCTATTTGCAAGGATTCATGCGTGAAGTGTATGAATCAGTGCGGTTTTTGACAGTAAGATTCTCTAATGACTATTTATTCTCTAGTTCACGAAAAGATCTATATAATGCCATATTAGATATGTTGTTTCCTGCACCTTTGTACCGCTCACTATATGCTGGATTGCCTGGACACGACGTGCTTGTGCGTGTGAAGAAAATGCCTATTTCACCAACATCCAAGACATTCTTCTACAAAGTGCATACACAGACGCTGCCTGTGAAGACCTGGTTAAGCAGCAAAGGCATCTTTGTATCTTCAGTTAACTGTCGCCTCTGTGAAGTTCCGGAAACTATAGAACATTGCTTCATCAGCTGTAAAGACGCCATACTCTTCTGGGACGTTCTACAAAGGGCTTTTAAAAAACAACTCGATTTAAATTCGTATAGCATACGTTATCTCATGCCACCCAAAAGCCATTCTATTCCTGTTGACATGCTATTACTAATGGGTATGCACAGTTTATGGAAAACTCGCATGCTAGACAGACATGCGGAACCCATGGTATCATCGCGGTTGCATCTCATTCAAATGGCTCTTCAGCTAAAAGACTTTTACAAACAATTAGAGTTTCAACCGGACTGGTATCCACTCTTCATGAAATGTATAGCTTTAATACCCTTTTAGGGCTTCTGTGTATCGCTTGCACGCTGGTAGAGACCGCCTTGAATATTTTGTTCGCTATGTATGCTAGTTACACACATTTGTAACAAATACCATGAAAGAAAAAAAAAAAAAAAAAAAAAGTTAGCGTGGCGTAGTGGTAAAGTACTCGGCTCGGGATCCGCAGGTCGGACGTTCGATTCCCGGTGGCGGAAGTTTTTTTTTTTTTCGCGTACGTTTTTTTTTTTCTTTTTTTTGTACTAGTGCTTTCTACATCGCCTTCTATACAATTATTTATGTGTGACGGCTACGCACGATGTAGCCGACGCTGTAGAGCCGTTTTACGTTCCGTCGTTCTCCAGCATCCATCATACGCCAGCATCCAGCATACACCACGTGCCACCATCTTCCAGCACCATTCCTCATGGTGGATGAATTTTCAATAGGGAAAGGTACATTGGCTGTCTACTGACGTCTGTCGACATAGCACGCGCGCTAGCGCTCGCGACCGCGCCCTTTTGAGGAATGTGTGCAGTTCCTGTTCGAACAGCGCAGAGCGTGGTTTAAAGGCCTACCCATTACAAATTGCTCAAGCATACTGGACCATAAGCAGGCGTAATAGCATCAAGAATGTAGGCAGCGGTGTTGGTGCGCATATTGCCTGACAGGCGCGTAGTGCTCCTTCGCCCATTCGCAAAACGGTGAATTAAAAGCATAGTGGGCACTTCGCCGTAGACGCGATTCTAGCAGAGTAACACAGGGAAGCTTACGCTCACAGACGCTCTTTTCGTCGCTGCATGGTTGAAATGCTCACGAGAAACGAAGCCTGGCCAGCAAATGTGAAGGGATGACCCGACTACGATAACGCGTTCTGTCCTTCGCAATGAAGCTCTACGTCCTCCAAGTTTTATGTGCGAAACATTTCTTAGAGAACTAAAGGAACTTTGTCCACTTCTATCTATCTATCTATCTATCTATCTATCTATCTATCTATCTATCTATCTATCTATCTATCTATCTATCTATCTATCTATCTATCTATCTATCTATCTATCTACCTATCTATCTATCTATCTATCTATCTATCTATCTATCTATCTATCTATCTATCTATCTATCTATCTATCTATCTATCTAGCCGCACATGTCTTGGCGCTCTCGTTATGGTCTCTTTAGCTTGGTAAATACCAAAACTGGCGTAGGAGGACATGAGTGTATCATGAACACGATTTACAGGTAATGACATTGCGCCTTGGAAAACCTTGGAACTCTGTAGTGGGTCGTGTTTCCTAGTGCCTCCCACAGGGTCATCCTCTTCGGGGCTTTTCTAAAGAAACGCCGCTTGTGCTAGAGGTCCGTGCTGGGATTCACTGTCGCCATTGCACTTCTCCGAGGGCCTCCCAAATAACATTTTCCAATTTGGTAGAGAGTGATGTCCCCGCAAAGCAACTTCTGTCCCCCTTCAATGCCCATGCATCTTCGGTCCCATATATTGTCATCTGACATGCCTCAAGGCACTTCCCAGCAAACGCCTCCTTCCTCACCAACTACATGTCCTGGTGTCGCTCGTGTCCGCGACCCCCTGTCTTCACTGGCACGAATGGTACCGACGTGGAGGACTTCTTCGCGATTTGCGAGCGCGTAAGCGTACTCAATAGATAGGACGAGGCAGAAAAATTGAGCAACTTCTTATCTACCTCGCCAGTGTGGCAAGCTTGCAGTACAAAAACAACGAATCTCATTTTCCGATGTTGTAGGACTCCAAGACAGCCATTATCGACGTGCCCGGCCGCCCTGCCGTTCGTAAGCTGCAAGGAGAACAGCGTTTACGCGAATGAGCTCAGCAGCCCGATGCATACTTCGCAAGTTATATAGAACACATCTTTGACTTGGGCAAGCAAGCTAATGCGACCATGTCGAAGTCTGATAACTTCAGAAAAACTTATGAAAAGAGTCGACGGCGATGCCTTCACCATGCTGCTCGCTAAAAAACCAACACTGTGGCAGATGTAATAACGGTGCTCAAAGCTACGAAAAGCGGAACCGGCAGCGGTTGATGACCCGTCACCATTCGTCACGCGACGCAGATTTCGCTGGCATGTCGGTCATTTCTGACTACTCCACGTTCCTCGCTGAAGTGAACACATTCGTGTGCAAAGACAAAAATTCGGCAGATCCTACCTACCGTGGGAATCGATGTTATGCGAAGCATGCGCGGGAAGGTGACTGTGGCGTAATTTTTCACATTGAGCGAAACGTACGGAATGACGCTAGAGGAATGTGGAAGTGGTATACGCACACTTATATAATGAAGACTCGCATATGTATTATATAACCAGTTGTTTACAGTTGCGTGACGAAGCTGACAGCAATATGGGTGTTACCAGCACCAGACGCGGTAAGCTGATATGTAGTGCTTGTATTCTTCAATACGTGATAGCGCGAATCCGAACACGACAAAGAAGGAACACAGATGCCCAGGACAGGCGTTGCTCGCAACTAAGCTTCATTGGGGAAAGTTTCCCTAGATATATACACAGCCGAGTGGCACGCGCAGTCGCACCACGCGTACGTTATAGTCACAGTTGCAGTTGTCACAGTTGCCTTACACTTGTTATGCTTATACTTGTCCTTTATGACGGAGAACGCACGCACGTTTCACGAACCCGTGTGTATGTGTAGAAGGGGTTCTTGACAGTTCTTGAACAAGGTCATCATCACGGTGATCAATGAGCACCAACAGCTGGACCGGACTTGCTAATCGGATTCGTTCGTGATCGCGGCTCCGAGGGGTCTAATTGGGGCGAAGTGCGAGGTGCAGTACAGCTGGTGGAAATCCTGGATAACTCTTATGATGACATCATCTATGATGCCTCCTGACCTGGACGTGGCAGCGAGATCTTTTGATGCCCTGCCCAGATACAAGCCGTCTTTCACGCAGTATAAGGACCAGGTGTTGTTGGGTGTTAATAAATCAATGTTGAAGTCACCGGTAATGATGAGAGGCCTGGTTCTCGGTAGATTTATTGCAGCAAGCATTGACCACGGTTTTAGCGTAATCCACATGGTCCACGTTGCGGACCACGTGGACGAGTGGATGGTAGTTGAACATCTTCCAGGAGTGTTCTGTCTTCAGCTTCCTCACTTTCCTTGCGTCCGATGCGGTGGTGTAGCGGTTACGGTGCTCGGCTGCTGACCCGAAGGCACTCGGTTGCTGACCCGCGGCGGTCGCATTTCGATGGAGGCAAAATGCTAGATGCCAGTGTCCTGTGCGATCTCGGTACACGTTAAAAAATACCAGATTGTGAAAATTTCCGGAGCCCTTCGCTACGGCATATCTCTTAATTGTATCGTGATTATGGGACGTAAAACCCCAATAATTATTATTATCACCTTGCTTGTGTGTCAATGTGTATGTTTGCAGTTACTTTATTGATTGAGACTGTGTATCACCTGTGGCACATACCCGTATAACACGAACTCTGGTATGCGAGTATGTGCCACACGAGACTGAGAGAAAAGATTTCATGACGCAGTCGACAGGTATTTTGCGTTATTCATGTCATGACCAGTGAATCGTGTTCGTCGTACACTGACCCGCTGTTATGCCAATTTTGGTATATTACAAGTTATGGAGACGACCAGGAGAGCGCCCAGACGTAGGCGGCTAGATAGATAGATAGATAGATAGATAGATAGATAGATAGATAGATAGATAGATAGATAGATAGATAGATAGATAGATAGATAGATAGATAGATAGATAGATAGATAGATAGATAGATAGATAGACAGACAGACAGACAGACAGACAGACAGACAGACAGACAGACAGGTAGGTAGGTAGGTAGGTAGGTAGGTAGGTAGGTAGGTAGGTAGGTAGGTAGGTAGGTAGGTAGGTAGGTAGGTAGGTAGGTAGGTAGGTAGGTAGGTAGGTAGGTAGGTAGGTAGGTAGGTAGGTAGGTAGGTAGAAACGGCCAAGGTGCCTGAGGTTCGCTGAGAAATCCTTCGCATTTTAAATTGCGCGCCACCTTTCTCCGCTGACCTATGTTGCTGTCGACCGCGCTTCTTCCTCCCCTCATCCGACCCACTGTGCAGTAAATCGCGGAGGTCATGCCTGAATACCACCAGCACCCTCCTGCTTCCTTCACCTCTGAAGCGATTCCTTCACCACTGAAGTTATAGCCTTGCCCCCAGAGCATTCCCTGCAGCTACTCAACTTAGTCACGCCGAAGGCGTTGCCGAAGCTCCTTGGAAATCCCCCCCCAAAAAGTAAGTTTGCCTGAAAAAAATTTTGACAAAGCTTTTGTGGGATGGTTATTCGAAATTAAAGATTTATATTATTACTATGGGATGTTTTTATTTAGTAATGAATATATCATATGGGAGAAGGGTTGCCGCGCCAAGTCCAAGTTCCTTCAAAGACAGGTGCACTTCGTTCATTTCTTCGTTTGCGGCCCTCCAGCTCTGTCGTAACACTATTATTCGTTGCCACAAGATAACCTCCTCGCTAGCATGGGAGAGTGCATAGATAGCTTTGGATCTGTAACATTTCGGAATGCATTATGTATTGCTGCAGCAGGTTTTCAGGAATTGCTGTGTTTATCTACATTTGACCTAAATTGAATGAAATTCCCGGACCTTCACTAAAAAAATTTCACCATCTCCCACTAAAGGGAACCATGTGGGGATGCGAAGGAGCGCATGGGTCGACTTAAAGTTCCGTTCGTCACGGGCACCTTTCCCGATGTTAACACGTCCTTGCGTGAGGAGCACACCATGAATTCACTGTAGTTTCTGTTGTTGTTACTCGTGCCGAACTCTTGTTGGAGCACGCTACGTGGGTTCATCAAACGTCTGCAGAATCTCGTTCCCCGATGCTATCACTTGATTGCTGAGAGAGTGTAAGGAGGAGAGGCCACAGCGTCTTACCCAGCCCCTTACACAGGCCCGAACGCGCTAGCGCGTGCCAGCACAAGAGGTTTTGTCTGCGTTGCGCCAAGCTAGGACAGCATACGGCAGCCCTGGCCCTTAAAGTACTCTGCCCATATCATCATCAAGCCGGTCGAAGAACAAGGTGAAGAAGACTTCTCCTTAGCACGAGCGCGCACTCAATATGCTACAGATGGCTATGGTACGTTTTAGAAAGCGGACGGTCTCCAATGAAACTACGGACAAAGCCCAGCGCAAAAGCTGCTTCGCATTTAAACTGAATTTGTATTG
This sequence comes from Rhipicephalus sanguineus, assembly GCF_013339695.2. NCBI lineage: Eukaryota > Metazoa > Arthropoda > Arachnida > Ixodida > Ixodidae > Rhipicephalus > Rhipicephalus sanguineus. Next base: position 81,026,834 of record NC_051183.1, on the reverse strand, counting down.
GTTTGCGTATTGGTCCAGTACTCAGTGACTTCTTTCTTGCCCATTGTTACTGACTGATTTTCAGCGCCTCAAAGATTTTAAACATCCAAACTTGTTCAGCTACGCGGATGTTTATTTTTATATCTAATGCATGGGTGCGATCATGCTTTTCCAGCTACTATGAAGCGGCTTCTCAGCCTTTTTAGTGAACGTTGCAATACTTCAAATATTACACACGAAGTTCCAGGAGATGGCTTTTTACAGCTTCTAGAATTGAAACTTAAGCTCACGGAGAAACATGTGTGCTGAGAATATCATCCCCGAGGAAGTAAATTGCTGTTACCGTATCATTCATACCATCCAAAACTTGTTAAAAAAGGAAGCACTGGGCTGTGCTTAAACAACACCCTTAAAATCAATAGTTCATTCCCGGGCAACCTTTTCGGAATGTAAGTTAAACAACTAAGACAGCAGGTTGTCGAGATGGTGTTGAGTGATCTGTAGCTGAGGGGAAGCCGAAAAAACAACCAAGGAGTAAAAACCGTTCGCAAGAAAGAAATATAATCAGCACTGTTCCCCTTTCGTACATGCATAATACGTCGCACCGCCTAAAGAGATTCCGAACCAGAAGCAAATCAAAGTTGTGTTTCCTATCACCAAGAAGCTCGAAAAAAAGCAAGGCAGCTCGCCGGCAGAACGCCAACATTGGACCGATCTTGGCCCAACGTCGGCAGATGTCGGCAGCAATATTGGCCCCACGGCGGCAAATCGCGTTCGCTCTACTTTCACCCACATGATGTGGGATGCCAACATCGGTTCGAGACGGGCCTGCCGTTATTCAACCGATGTTGGCAAGCCGCCTTTTTGGACCTATGTAAGCTAGCCGATGATGGCGTGGTGTCGGCCGCACCGACATCCGGGAGCCTCCGGTGTGAAGGTTTGCAGCCGTTATTATGGTGCTTTAGCAGTGGTGGTTTACCGCGCGGTAAGTACGGTAATCCTTTACCGTCGTGGTCTGCACGTAGCTAGTTTAGCGGTCACACCGGCGGTACTTTCTCAATGGTTACAGTAACTTAACTTGAAAGGCTGATACACGGGTAATAAAGTAAAACGGTTCCGTTTTTTTTTTTGACAACAGAGGCAGTGCACACTTGCACATCATCGCCGGCTCGCGTCTCTTTGCTATCGTCTAGCAGCGCAGCCATGGCGAGTCAGCGTGGCGTGTGCACGCGCTGTTTGACAGAAGAAGACATTCAGAAGCTCTTGACTAATTCGGACTCCGAAAAAAAGGGGTATTTAGTGTCTCAGCAACCCTCAATTATTATTTAAATATAAAGAAAAATTACACCATCTCCTACTAAAGTAAACCATGTCGGAATGCGAAGCAGCGCATGGGTCGACTTATGTTCCGTTCATCACGGGCATCTTGCCCGATGTTAACGCGTCCTTGCAAGTGGAGCCCACCATGAATTCACTGTAGTTGATGTTGCTGTTACTCGTCCCGAAATCTTGTTGGAGCACGACACGCGGGTTCACCGCGCCTCTGCAGAATCTCGTTCCCTGACGCCATCACGTGATTGCTGAGAGAGTGCAAGGGGGAGAGGCCGCAGCGTCTTACCCAGCCCCTTACATAGGCCCGAAAGCGCTAGCGCGTGCCAGCACACATGATTTTGTCTGCGTTACGCCAAGCTAGGACAGCATACGGCAGCACGGGCCCCTAAAGTGCTCTGCACGTATCATCATCAAGGCCGTCCGAGAACAAGAGGAAGACTTCTCCTTGGCGCGAGCGCGCGCTCAGGTGGCTATGCTAGGTAATAGAAAACGGACGTTCGCCAATGGAACTACGGACACAGCTCCAAACAAACGCTGCTTCGCATCTAAAAATTACTTATTTCTCTAATTATTTCATTGCTTGTAATGAGTGCTATTTTTCTTTTGATGAGATAAGACACTATGAAAATGTTTACATGTTCTTAACAGCGTCGTACTTAATTAACAGAAAATTTGAACGTGAAGAAAGAAAAACCAGCATGGAGCGTGCAGCAGTGCCAAAAAGCCCGGCAGTGAAAGTGTTCGAGATTTAGAGCGGAAAGATGTAGGAATAAGGATTAACGGAGAATATCTGACCTACTTGCTTTTTGCGAGCGATATCGAGCTTCTGAAGAATTACGGTGACGAATCACAAAAAATATTGGAGACGTAAAAGAAGGAAGCGTTAAAGTAGGATTAAAGATAGACATGAAGAAAACAAAGGTAATATTAGGCGCCCGGCGAAAAAGCGAGATTAAGAGTGGCAACCAGACTAGAAGAGCATGTATACGCGCAGGTTAATTACTAACAGAGGAGTCTCCAGATGTTTATGAAACTCACCAAATAATAGGGTCGGGTTTGTTCGAAACGTTAGGCTTTCACAACACTTGACTGACAATTAAATTACCACTATACTTTAAGCGGATATTACAATTTTTTCAGTGATAACTTACGGGCGAGAAATATGAATAAACTACTGCTAGCGACGTGGAAAAATATTGTGAGTGCTACCACAAGTGCCATTGAACTCTACATATCAACAAGGTAGACACGCACGCATGCACTGCTAATCTCAAGGTAAGACTGACGAAAAGGAATCGTGAATGAAAACTTCGCACGTGTGCACGTTAGCTCGGTAAGAACACGAGGGTACAAAAAATGCGAGCTCACCATAGCAACAGAATCCACAAAAAAGAATGGTCAACAGCAAATACGTGTCAACAAGAGAACAAAAATCTGATGAGACATAAGAACTTTCAACACGTGCCGTTATCTGAGGCGAGTGAGTCCAACGCTGAAGCACTGGGCCAGTGGTTGCGTGCTGCAGCGATCACTGCCGAAAACAGTGCCAGACTCCTGCCGCGTATCGGTCTCGCACACGAAGCCGCTCTGCTTAATATTAAACATGAACTAATCACAAACATCGAACATACACTCTACTCACTCACTTTGTTCATAGACTTTAGGAATGTCATGAAGTACTAACGGGTAAACTTAGCAAATATGGCGTACGTGATGTGGTTCTTGAGTTAATGAAAGATTATCTAACAACTGTAGACATATCTAATAGCGCGAAAAACACACAAAGGACGAGGTAAAAGGCGGCAGACAGGACGCTTCTCTAATACTATATCACAAACCGCCATCAATGTTTGCATAAACAACAGTGAATCCACTTATTAAATATAACAAGAGGAGTACCGCATGGGTCAATTATTGGCCCTCTATTGTTCATAATTTATATAAACGACCTGTGTGATATCCCATGTTCTCTTAAGTTAATAATGTATGTAGATGACGCTAGCATATTCTTCAGCGGCACATCCATTCTAGAGCTTCAACACCAGGTTAATAACAACCTACAAAAATTGTCCTCTTATCTTAGTGTAAATAAACTGCAAGTAATTGTTAGTAAAACGAAATACATTGTATTTGCCCCACCTAATAGGCCGCGTAACTATAGTTCGGCTGTTTCATTCGAGGGCGACGAGTTTCTAGGTGTAGGGTTTTCTGAACACCTCACATGGAACACACATCTATAAAAACTAACCGTAGAACTCAGTAACACCGTTAAATGTTTATACAAGGTCAGTCCAATCTTATCAAAGTGGTTACAAATAGTCTTATGTTAGGCCCTTTTGTACTCTAAAATGATATACGGTATCTTGGTATGGGGTACTACTACACAAACTATCAACAATTACTAGTTCTTCAAAAAAGAGTTTTGGGAGCGTTCGAGCAATACCACGGTATTATCAGGGACTTGAAAACTAAACCACTCTGAAAAATACGCAACACTAATGGTAACAAAACTGTATCACTTCAAACTTCTGCAGTGGGTTAAACAAAACAAGCCACAGTGTCTTCAGAACCCGCCTGAACATACTCATTATACCATGCGTCAGCAACGCCGGAAAATCCCAGCATTAAGGACAAATTATGGCAAGCAACACGTTCAGTATCAAATACCCACAATGCTAAATCGTTTCCACGGTCTCATAGATTTCAATTCCATACCTTCGATCACGATTACCAAGTCCATCCTAATGCACCATGATAATAACTACGCTTAGTAAAGTTTCTGTGCTTGATTTGTTACATCCAATTTATCAATTTGAGTTATGTGTTGTAGTTTCTTATGCTTTATTTCACATTGTGTATTGATGAAGTTTCTTTTAAGATGAAGCTTTTTTGATAAAGTTCTTTTGATATGCTTTCTCTGAAAGTGTGTAACAAGACTATGCTAATTTTTGTTGTGTTATTGTTTCATTTCTGAAAACATCTGCGAAAGATTGAGGTGCTCAGCGGCCTGCCTGCGAAACTGTATTTAGGAGCAGAGGCCCCATGTCAGGCTATATAGCCTTAGCCTCTGCTCCCAATCCAGTAAGAATTCAGGACAAATAAACTTCAATTCAATTCAATTTTGACTTCCCGCCACAAATGTGCACACACCGACTCTTCTTGAAGAATTCTGCTGGCCGGACCTAAAAAAACCTGCTCCCGCAACAAAGATGACTTTGCCTAATCAAACGACTTTCACGACAATGACGCTTGAGCGAAGAAGGGGCGGAGGGGTAGAGGTTGAAGAAGACGACAAAGAAAGCGAATTCTCCCTTCTTGGGAACACGGCTCGGCCTCCGACAATAGTGTGCGTTTCCACCAGCATGTCGTATATGGGCATGCAGTTTGCGAAAGGCGGTCATTGAATTTTCAACGCATCGATAGTGCAATGTGTCGCTACATTAAAACTGTGTACACCACGTTGGAACCGCATTTTTGGTGTATTTCACGTACAATAATAATACTAAATGCGACAGTTTCTACAAGCACGTGGGAGGCAATCGATAAACGAGATTTTTACTCGAGAAAGATTAAAAGTCGGCGACGAAGTCAATACACGAACTGGCAAACACGTGGCAAACACGCGTTTGTCATTTCGTTAATGATCGTCGCTTGGCTAGTTTGGTTGAGAAGGGTTGTAATGAAAAAAAGCGTCCTTTCACTTCGTCCCAGACTTTCTTGCGTCATACCTATTTTTCTGAACTAATGAATCAACTAGCTCAGCCACACGCCTTGCTGACATTTTTACCACTTTCAGAAGGTTATCTCACATCAATGAAGCAAATGCGCTTGCTACGCTTCCTACATGTACACACGCAAATAGAAAACTGCCCATGTAGTCTATGAGAACTCGCGAGTCGCGCCACACAGTCAGTGGCTGAAAGATGTCAGGTTCGGTCTGAACAGAACCAGTTTTCAGATAAATCTTCCGCTCAAATCATTCGAGCGGGAATGTTTGGTCGAATCCTGATGCTGGACATTGCCACGCGTCTTTGATGCTTTATTTTAATGTGTTCGGGTTACACCCACAGAGAGTGTTAGAAGTGCTCGGCGCAGACCGCGCCGCAGTGCTTGAGAAGCTTCGCGTTTGTTCAAGATCACTGCTAAAATGACGATTACTCTGTTACAACGACGACTCCAATGTCTCGACCATCTTTCCACGTCTACTGATGTCTCCCCGCTCGTCAACAGCAACAGCTCGGATGCCTTCTGCACCAATACAAGAACTGTTTCTCATCGTCATCAAGGATTCCACAAACGCCACTTGCTAAGCACCGCATCACAACGGAAGAAAATGCCCGGCTACTCTGTCAGAGTCCCTAGCGGGTTTCGACGCGCTTACGGGAAGCTACAAGGCGACAAGTCGACGAAATGCTGCATCACGAGATGATACAGCCTCGGAAGAGTCCGTGGGCATCGTCCGTAGCCTTGGTGAAGAAGGATGGCACTCGGTGTTTCTGTGTCGATTACAATCGCCTGGCGAGATCACAAAGAAGGGCGTTCATTCACTGCCACGAATAGACGACGCCTTAGATCGACTCTGTGAGGCAAAGTACTTTTCTTCAATGGACCTCAAGACGGGCTATTGGCAAATTGAAGTCGACGAGAGAGATCGCGAGAAGACGGCTTTTATAACACCGTATGGTCTGCTTGAGTTCAAGATCATCTTATTTGTCTTTGTTCGGTGGCTGCGACGTTCCAGCGCGTTATGGACACAGTGCTGGCTGGATTAAAGTGGCAGACTTGTCTACGTGGAAGACTTCGTCCTCTTCAAGCCTAATTTTGATGTACACCTCCGACGCCTTAGAACAGTACTTCAGGCAATTAGAGCATTGGGCCTAACGCTCAAACCGGAGAAGTGCCGATTCACGTACGACGACCTCCTCTTACTAGGGCACATCATCAGCAACTATGGAGTTCACCCCCATCCTCAGAACACAGCCGCGCTACATTCCCGCCATCCACCGACCAGTAGGCCGTGCTTCGATTTCTCGGCCTGTGTGGCTATAAATGGCGGTTTGTCAAAACCTTTGCCCGTATCGCCGACCCACTTACATACCTTATCAGGGCCGACGTCGAGCTGAAGTGGGAAAAGCCACAGGGAGAAACATTCTACAAGCGAAAACGACACATCCAGTCGCCTCCGAAACTTGAGCATTTCGACGAATACGCCGATACGGGAATACACACCGTCGCAAGTAGCGTAGTACTCGGCGCCGTTTTTGCACAGAGGACTGACGAACGGGAAAGGGTTATCAGTTAAGCTAGCCGGTCCCCTTCGACTGCGGAAGCGAATTATTCCACTACGGGAAATGGGTGCCTTGCCATCATCTCGGCTACATGAAAGTTTCACCGCTGCCTCTACGGCAGACCGTTCAAATTTGTGAGGGACCACCACACCCTGTATTGGCTAGCTAACTTGAAGGACCCTTCAAGTCGCCTCGCATGATAAAGTCTGAGACTTCAAGAATTTGACATTGCCATCGTTTACAAGTTCTGATAAAAGTACTCTGACGCCGACTGCTTGTTTAGCGCCCCCATCGACCCACCACCGCAGGGCGACCAGGATGATGACTGCTTCTTGGGAGCCATAAGTCCCGACGACATCGCAAAACCACAGCGAGCCGTCCCACTCGAGGGCCTTGTGGAGTACCTAGAGGGCAGGAACAACGTTGTTCCGAAGGTATTCAAGCGAGGACTGGCATCGTTTTTCTTTCGAAACGGCATTCTCCTAAAGAACTTCTAACCCCTTCGAGGCAACCACCTTCTCGTGGTACCTTAGCATTGCAACCTGAAGTCCTCCGGGCCCTACACGACGACCCGACGGCTAGACTCCTCGGCGTTTCCCGAACGCTCGCAACAATACAGGAAAGGTACTTCTGGCCGACGTCGCTCACTACGTAAGGACATACCGAGATTGCCAGCGACGCAAGGTACCCCCACCAAGACCAGCAGGCTTTCTTCAGCCAACCGAACCACCTCGCCAACCGGTCCAGCAAATCGGGATGGACCTACAGGCGCTGTTCCCAACGTCGACTTGCGGAGGTAAGTCGATTATCGTAGCTACCGACTACCTCACACGGTACGACAAAATAAGGGCCCTGCCGAAAGGCAGTGCCGCCGACATTGCGAAGTTCGTTGTTGAGAACCATGTCCTTCGTCATGGCGCCCCAGAGATTCTTTTCACCTACAGAGGCACGGCCTTTACTGCTGACCACGGTGTTAGAAGTATTGTAGCTGGATCGACCGCGCCTCCGGAAGCGGCGAACTTCTGCCCGTGGTTTGTTGCGATTTGTGCACAGGGCTTTAGATGGTGCTACACCACCGGTGGTTCATCAGCGGTATCAGGCATGGTCGCTTCGGAGCCGCGAACGCCCTTCGAAATGAATAAAAAACTGTGCGTTCGCGCTATAACGAGCGCAAAAATAAATAAAAGAATGCTGCGAAAAAATCGAAATTTTGACAATACAGCCGTTATCTGTTGAATATGTGGAATTTGCCACCTCGAAGGTCCGCAATAGGAGGATGCTTTGCTCATTCGGGCATGTAAAATCGTGCGTTTAAACATATGACAGTGACGTCATGCTGAAATATGACTGTGATGATGTGGATTGTGTGGCCAGTGACGGGGTGAAGAGGGAACGACAGTTCTGCTCTGCGTTACGCCTTGGAAGAGAAGACGAAGAAAAGGAAGCGCGAGCGGGGCGTGCGGCTCGAGCAGTTGGAGCGCGACACGGTTGGAACGGCAGCCGCTGGTCGGCGGTTCGGGTCGCGACATCGCTTAAACAGGCGTCCGGCAGCCTTGCGGACCTGGTGAGACTGGCTGCCTGCTTCGGGCTGCGTCACTCAACCAGGCGTCCAGCAGCCATGTGGACGTGGTGAGCCTGTTTCCCGCTCTGTACCCGGTGCTGACACGGAGACCGGCAGCCTAGTCTGTTCCTGGCCTGAGGTCCTGGGGCCCGAGTGGTGTGACGAGGTGGCCGCGGCTCATGTTGGCGACGGGCAGTTAACCTGCACTGCAGTGGCCTGGTGATCTACCGGCCTGCAGTGCCACCATCACCACCACCACCACCTCGCCACGGTCAAGGCAGCGTGACTGTTGACTGCACAAGGAACACCGGTGACGACCGACCTCGCCGCAGCGGCAACAGACATAACGGCGAGTAGGACAGTTTGTGTGCCGAGGCGCGTAGGACGTTTAAAATGTACATAAGGAATGCTGTAGTGTGTTGTGTGTAAATCGTCAGTTATCGGTTGTGTTAAAGTCTGTGTTGTGTGTACAGAATCACCTGACTGCCGGTGGAATTATTTCGGATCCTGGGCCCACATTACACCATCACAAACTTGGCGAGCCTGCCAGGATCCGCCAGTAACATCTCGAACGCGGAAATCGCCAGTCAGGTGTGTGCACGCAGCACAAGACGAGAGACATGGATCTAGATAAGTTAGCGGCTGTAGCAGCTCAGTTAGGCTTGTCTGGCGCGGAACTTCGCGAATGGATTGAGCGAGAGCAAGTTAGGCAGAGAGATGAGCGCGCAGCTGAGAGAGAAGAGGCCAAAGAAGCAGCAGAGAGGCAACGGTTAGCGGACGAGAGACAACGGTTAGCGGACGAGAGGCAGCTACAAATCCTGCAACTTAAGCTCAGGCTTCAGGAAGGTGCGCAGAGTGAGCCATCTGCGGCGACAGCACTCGCACCGTCGACAAACCCGTCATGCCTGAATCCGCAGAAGTTGCTACCGCTATTTGACGAGGGTCGCGATGACCTGCATGCGTATTTGCAGAGGTTTGAACGCGTGGCTATGGGGCAAGATTGGCCAAGAGATAAATGGGGTATGGCCGTAAGCATGTGCTTAACTGGCGAGGCACTCACTGTCATTGGTCGTATGACTGCTGAGGAGGCACTCGACTACGACAAAGTCAAAAAAGCTCTACTTCAGCGCTTCAGATTCACGGCACAGGGATATAAAGACAAATTTCGGAAAGCCCGGCCGGAAGATGGTGAAACAGGGAAACAGCTAGCAGCAAGGATCGCAAGCTACTTTGACAACTGGATTGAGATGGCTGACGTGCCGAAAACATTTGAGGGTCTTCGTGATCATGTCATAGCTGAGCAATTCTTATGTTGCTGTAATCCAAAGCTGGCCATCTTCCTGAAGGAGAGAGAATGCAAAACCCTTGCATCCCTTTCAGAGTGCACCGACCGCTTTCTCGAAGCCCACGGCGTTAATAACATTGGTAGAGTTGCCGACGATGCAAAGGATGCAAATAAACCCGGTGCTGTGTCACAGAACAAGCATCAATCGATTTGCTTCATTTGCAACCGCAAAGGGCACAAGGCATCTGAGTGTCGAGAAACATTAGCAGATTCTGAGAAATGCAAGTCATGCGGGCGCCTCGGACACAGAACGTCTGATTGCAAGAACCAGGCTGCACAACAGGTGTCCTGCGTCATATTAGAGAGTGAGGGAACGCGAGATTCCAGATCTCTCGCTGAGCCCCCGACGAAGACTTGCGCTGCAATTGAATGCTGCAGGAGGGAAAAGAAGCCGCCTAGGTCAGCAGTTGACTGCATGCCAGTTGTCCAAGGACGAGTACTGGGACAGGTAGCACACGTCCTGAGAGACACGGGCAGCAACACCACGATCGTACGGTGTGATTTGGTTCCCAGGCGATGTCTAACTGGAAACACCAGGCAAATGGTGCTGTTGGACGGCAGCTGCAAGAAACTGGCCGAGGCGCGCATCTGGATTCATACGCCGTACTTCATAGGAGAAGTAACTGCACTATGCATGTGCAACCCAATATACGACCTCGTGCTAGGCAACATCCCAGGAGCCAGGGAGCCGCACGAGCCAGATCCTGACTAGGAATATCTGGACTGGTCAACCAAAGCCAATGCCGCAAGCCATGCGCCCTCATCTGGAAAAAGGTATTCAATAGTTTCAGCTGTTACGCGAACGAACAGAGACCTAAGCTCTCCAAGCAACTTTAGCAAGTGCTCTAAGCAGCGTGGGGGCAAAGAAGACATCGTGGAGAAGGGTGCTGGTGGACTCGCGAACAAGAACGATGATGGCGAGAGCAAGTCGTCGACGCGCAGCACAACGACACAACGGCTGCTATGCAGTGCTACGAGAGTGACGACGACGGCGACATGCAGCAAGACCACAAACAATTCAGCAACGGTAGGAGGACAGAGGTGGCAGCCAGAAAAGCGACAGGAATGCAAGTATGAGTGAAGTGTTTCAGAAGAAACGCAAAGCATCTGAATCAGTTTAGTCGCCCCAAGGTCACATTCTACGAACGTTCCTTAGGAGATGATGAGGCCAGAGACGAGAAAGAACCCAAAGACCGCGCCGATGGCAGAAACATCGCAAGCAGTAGCCATCATGGAAAACAACGAGCAAACGACTCTCCGGCGCTTCCGCGAGCAAAGCGTACCAAGCCTTTGGAAGACGAGAGCGACAATGAAGACAACGGGAAGCTGGATTGGGATGACGAGCAAGTGTGCCGATATGGAAAAGCATGTTTCAATAGGAATGCCCAGCACTTGAGGAACTTCAAGCACCCACCCGCAACCAGTAAGAAGAAAAAAGCTCAGACAATGTAGGAGCAGACTACTTAAGTCGCAATTGAATTGCTCGAATATTTCTCCAGTTGTGTATTTGTCATGTGTGTTTTTTTTTCATTACGTGCTGTGTGGAACACGAACATTCGGACTCGTGTGAACTTGTTCCCACTTTACAAACGCGCCTGCACTTTTGCCTACTCACCGCCTGACGTGGAGTGGAATAGTTGCTCGCAACTATCTGAAGTGGGGGGTGGTGTGATGATGTGGATTGTGTGGCCCGTGACGGGGCGAAGAGGGAACGACAGTTCTGCTCTGCGTTACGCCTTGGAAGAGAAGACGAGGAAAAGGAAGCGCGAGCGGGGCGTGCGGCTCGAGCAGTTGGAGCGCGACACGGTTGGAACGGCAGCCGCTGGTGGGCGGTTCGGGTCGCGACATCGCTTAACCAGGCGTCCGGCAGCCTTGGGGACCTGGTGAGCCTGGCTGCCTGCTTCGGGCTGCGTCACTCAACCAGCCGTCCGGCAGCCATGTGGACCTGGTGAGCCTGTTTCCCGCTCTGTGCCCGGTGCTGACACGGAGACCGGCAGCCTAGTCTGTTCCTGGCCTGAGGTCCTGGGGCCAGAGTGGTGTGACGAGGTGGCCGCGGCTCATGTTGGCGACGGGCAGTTGACCTGCACTGCAGTGGCCTGGTGATCTACCGGCCTGCAGTGCCACCATCACCACCACCATCACCTCGCCACGGTCAAGGCAGCGTGACTGTTGACTGCACAAGGAACACCGGTGACGACCGACCTCGCCGCAGCGGCAACAGGCATAACGGCGAGTAGGACAGTTTGTGTGCCGAGGCGCGTAGGACGTTTAAAATGTACATAAGGAATGCTGTAGTGTGTTGTGTGTAAATCGTCAGTAATCAGCTGTGTTAAAGTCTGTGTTGTGTGTACAGAATCACCTGACTGCCGGTGGAATTATTTCGGATCCTGGGCCCACATTACACCATCACAATGACAGAAATTAGTTCTGTTTGTAGAAGTATAGTTGAGATAGCTGGAAAAAATAACGTATTAGCCATAGCAAATGCATACTGTCTTTGCTGTCGCGAACATTCGAAGTAATTTGCGGTCGTTGATCGCGGAAAAAAAGTGTGACGAATAAGACTTTTTAGCTGCTCGCGCATTAGATACTCAATTTTAGCGAATGCCAGCAGCTAAGTTTGAGGCACCGACGAAGGACATGAAAAAGCATCCTGGTTTGGCACTGCATTAAGAGTGGTGGATATTCTTCTCTGCTGGCAACTGAGGGATATTTTTCAATGTTTATGTCTCGCATAGTCACCCGAGGGCAGCAATACTACTTCATATTTCAAGGAACACGTCGATCGCGGTGTGTGGAGTCTTTAAGAACGTAGCCAGTCAACCGCGGTGGTACACCGCTTACGGTACTCGGCTGCTGAACGAAGTTCCCTCGTGCGATCGCAGCCGCGGCGTTCGCATTTTGATGGATGCGACGTGCTAGAGACCCATGTACTCTACGATGTCAGTGCATGTTAAATAACACCACACTGCCGAAATTTGTGAAGCTTTGTTACGGCGTGCCTCATAATCATAACGTTGTTTCAGCTCGTAAAACCCCAGATATTCTCAATGTTAACAAGCGTAGCTTTCGCATGGAGAGAGAAAGACTGCACACGCATGTAGGTATTGTAGAGGCGTTTATTGACGGCGGGATTGTCGGCGACGATGCACAACCACGACAGTGACGACGGAGCGCAGACTCGCACACTCTCACGAGCACAAGGGGCGTGGTCTCCGAGAAGAGAGGAAGAGGGTGACCCACTAGAAGGCGCTCGAGAGGACGACCCATTACGGCGTTCTAATGCTTCTCTACAATTACCCCGGGTACGAAAACGAGCCGCCGGGCGACCTAAGAGATGGTCACTATGAGCGGGTCATAGTAGGGCTTGAGGCGCTCCACGTTGACAACGTCGCGCCCTCGACGGCGCATGTCCGAAGATGGTTCAATGGGTTCAATCAGGTAGTTCACCGGGGATGTGCGCTCGACGACACGGTAGGGGCCTTTGTATTCGGGCAGTAGCTTGGAAGAGAGGCCAGTTGCAGTGGTAGGGACCGAGAGCCATACAAGCGCTCCAGGTAGGAACATGGGTGCAGAAGTGTTGGTGTCACCGCGAATGCTCTTCTGTCGCTCTTGGTCCTGCGTAGTAAAGGTCCTGGCCAGCTCGCGACACTCCTCAGCAACTCTGGCTGTGGCAGAAATAGGCGCACACTCAGATCGATCTGGCTTGTATGGAAGGATTGTGTCGATAGTGTGCGACGGGTGCCTGCCGTACAATAAGAAAAGGGGTGAGAAACCAGTGGTTGTTTGAGGGGCGTTATTGTAGGCGTAGGTGACAAAAGGCAGAATAGAATCCCATTTTGTGTGATCGGCGGCGACGTACATTGAGAGCATGTCGCCGAGCGTGCGGTTAAAGCCTTCGGTGAGCCCATTCGTCTGCGGGTGGTAAGCAGTAGTTTTGCGGTGAACAACGTTGCACTCTTTGAGGATGGCTTCGACGACTTCCGACAGGAAGACACGGCCTCGATCGCTGAGTAGCTCCTGGGGTGAACTATGGCGCAGCATGAACCGGTGGAGCAGGAAGGAGTCTACATCGCGCGCTGTAGCCGCTGGGAGGGCGGCAGTTTCGGCGTATCGCGTAAGGTGGTCTACAGCGACGATAGCCCAGTGGTTACCAGCCGACGTCAGAGGAAGTGGCCCATACAATTCGATGCCAGCGTGCCCAAACGGCTGGTCAGGGCAAGGTAGAGGTTGTAGACCTCTTGGTGACTGGTGCGTTGAAGTTTTGCGGCGCTGACAATTGATGCAGGAGATATCGATAGACTTTCGTCTATCGATATGTCTCTTTCCGGTATATATGCCGAGCGGTAGTTCTTCAACAATCGCTCCAAAAATGGCCATATCTTGCACAGCTTCGGCTGTGGATGGCCACTCAGGTCGGTGATGCTGGCATTGTGCACAAAGTGCAACATTCGCATAATGAGCAGAAACCGGTGGCAGGACATCACCTCTCCGAAAACAGGTGTAGACAACAACTTGTTTTTCGACCAGTACCACTCCTGTCGAGGCTTGTGAACTATTCCCTGCAATAGCAGGGGTGCAAGGAATACCCACATCTATTCTTTTGTAACTGGCACCCATCTTTCTAGGCGGGAGTGTTCACTCAGAGGACAGCTTTTCAACTGTCATCCGCTTTGCGATTGGTTTCGTCTACCACTAGTGATAGGAGTGCATCGTCCAGAAACTGCTGAATATATTCCATTAGGTCATCTGGCGATGACAAGTTGAAATTTTTGCCTGGAATGGCCAATAATGGAAAGCGAGGAGGCTTTGCAGGACGATTGTCCGCATCAAGCAGGATCCACTGGCGAGCACTCGCGATGCTCCCTTCCGAGCTGTCTTCATCATCACCGGAGGAGCTGCTCAATTCGCCGCCATCACTGTCTTCACTTCCGGGCACAAGATAAACACCTGTATCTTAATCGTCATCACTCGAAGAAGATGACGAAAATGAAAAGCTTCTTTTTCGTGTTGACGAGCCAGCTATGCATGGGTCGCCGCCACCGCAAGCCATCTTTTCATACAAAAACCGCGCTCTTTCCGCAAGAGAAAAGTAAATTTTCAAGTAAATGTTGCCATCTGGTGGTTGACACGCAATGTAAGCTGTACACGATCGCTTCTCGTCCTGAACGCTAGAGGGGAGCACCTATTCCGCTAGGACGAGCTCTGCTCGTCCAAAGCAGTTTGGGGACAGTTTGGGCAGGACAAGCTCTGCTCGTCCAAAGCAGTTAAGGGGCTAGTCGCAACAGTGTCATTTTAACTGCGGCAAAGTATTTCCGCCTCGACGTGGAGTTCGTGCGTGAAAGCGACAGGTGTCTTACTGTGAGAAGTTTCATGAAAAATTTGTGTTGTCTAAAAAGACATCATATATATATATATCAGCCTAGCAAGTCATGCCGTACCTAACATGCATGTTATGATTTTTATGTTACCACTTGTCACTTATGTTCGTCACACAGTCATGTTAAGCCATGACAGTTTGGGTATATATCAAGCTATCTAAACGGCGTTGAACGTGCCATGAGTGCGGCATGTAAATCTTACTGTACATGAGAGCGACGTCATGATTTTCGTCACAACCTTTATGTTCATCATAGGGTCTGGTCACGCCATAGCAATTATGGTATATATCAAGCAGGGATAGGAAGTAACGCGATATCTCGAGAGTATCTTAGCGATGCTCTTGAGTTTCTGTATTTCTGTATTGAGATACATTTCAAGAATGTTTTGTAGCGTTAGCAACACTTGCTCAGCCGAAGCCGGTTTCGCGTGGATCCTCATAAGCCGTGCTGCGCATGCGGGAAGATAAGTAATATCAGCCAGCTGGCTCACCGGAAGCGGCATCTCACGCGCTGTCCGCCACCGCCGCGCGCGGCTCGCCTCTGCCGCTTTGAGCGTTCGGGAGGAGTGGCGTCGTAGCCGTGGCAGCCACACTGGCGCAGGTGCGCTCGCAGGCTCCGCCACCGCCGCGCGCGACTCGCCGCTGCTGGTCTGAGCATTCGAGAGGAGTGACGTCGTAATCATGGCAGACACACTGGCGCCGGCGCGCGCGCAGCTAATCGCCTTCGCTGTGCAGTCGTCGTCTGACATTGCGCTGGAGTTGCTTGATAGCGCCTCTGACTGGTGTTTGCAGGTGGGTAACGCCATGGAGGAGGCGAGCGCAAATGCTACTCAACGGCGCAGAAGAGCCCAGAAGCTTATCTCATCGGATCCCCAAGTAGTTGCCTGGCAATTAGCGGTTCAGAGTACGAAGAATGAACAGAAGAAGGCTAATAATCCTAGACAATCTGGAAAGCCAAGAATAATCATCTGAACCTTTGCTAACGCTACGTATATCCGGGCATAGCCGAGCTAAGCCACTGCAAATGTTTTTTGTATTGAGTAGTGAAGTACAATTGCTATGCATCGATTATATCGCGATACTTTACAGGACACTGGAGTCTCGTTACTTATTTTATCAGAAATGCACTGACGCGTCTTTAAGGGCAAAAGGAAGACTTCTTTTTGTGCTAAGCCAGGCGTAGGTGCGCCGCAGGTCGGCGACACAGGGAGGGAGCAACTGGTTTCCCACACACACATAATTGGCCGTGTGGTGGAGCGGCCGACGCCGTTAGCAGCCGAATCTTGGAGGCAGTATTGTCAGTCTCTGCCAGTGAAAGCCGCTGTGTCTCAAGGCCGGAGCAGCACCTTTAATTTTTGCAGGCGGACAGTCATTTCGCGAGTTCGCATGTCTTGGGTTTAGGTCAAATTGACGCTCTACAGAAGACAGCCTGTTGCTTAGGTATATTTAACGCAACAGCATTCTCGGTAAAACGGATATCATGTGCAAAATATAATGTACATTTCCGGTACGTAAATCATGCCATATCATGACATCGTCATACAGTCATGTCATGCTATACAAATTTCGGCATGCATTATTTCATTGAAACGCCTGCGAGCGCCGCAGCACCGTCTCATGTAAATCATGCCGTACATGCCATCCATGTCATGATTTGCACGTTACGACCTGTCAGTTACGTTCGTGATACGCTCTTGTCGCGCCATACCAGTTTTTATATATATGAAATTTTCAAACGGCCGCTACAGAGCCAAAACCGAGGCACGTCAACCACGCCACTCATGACGTACATGTCATGATTTTTCATTTTATGAGGTATCACTCATGTTTGTCATAGTCATGTCAAGCCATACCATTTTTGGTATGCGTACCATTAACGAAACGGTCACTAGAGCAGTCGTAGGCGGCTGCATAGATAGATAGATAGATAGATAGATAGATAGATAGATAGATAGATAGATAGATAGATAGATAGATAGATAGATAGATAGATAGATTAGAATAGATAGATAGATAGATAGATAGATAGTAGATAGATAGATAGATAGATATATATAGATTAGATAGATAGATAGATAGATAGATAGATAGATAGATAGATAGATAGATAGATAGATAGATAGATAGATAGATAGATAGATAGATAGATAGATAGATAAGCACGAACTGGTGGAAGTTCGCTAAGAAATTCATTTATTAGTACCTTTGGCTGAACAGTGACGTCAGTGTCTTTGCTAACTGTTCACAGGAACTTCAAATTTTCGACCGAGAACCAGAGACATGAACCTGTGCTTGTGCTGGAAAGTAACCTACCAGAAATTCGTGAGGGGTGCTTGACGTCACGCGAATAAGCAAATGTAATTGGCAGGCGCTCATATGCAAATGCTCACCGGGTGGGACAGCGACGTCTGTGGGCGGACCTTATAGATATTTTTAGGTCTGAACCGAAATAGACATGTTGTCTTCTGTTATAAGGCTCCTATTGCCGCCATTTTATTCACGAGGACTCGCCTCGATGCGATTCTTTTACCGAACTTCCACTTGTATAGAGCAAATAAAAAGGTAAAAACCAACTATTCTTCTCTACTTATTGGTGAACTTTCGACAGAAGTCTCTGGTTGGGGCGGTATTATGGTGACCATATGGTTTGATCGTAACCTTTGCTCGGAGGGTTTGCTTTTTAGCAGCCAAGCGAAAGAAGGAGGAAGTGAAGATCATCTGCGACCTACTAAAGAACGGATACGAGAATTCTACTAGTATTATGAGAACACTGCGTAGTTAGGCTGCTATCGAAAATGACATGCGGATATTGCGATGATGCGTAGGCGTGTGTTAGAGCAGTCCCCGAAAAAATAATCACCTAATGCACCGAATTATTCTCGATTATGGTATCGCCGCACTCACCTACGCGGCTTCCATCTTCACTCTTCCGCTGTATTGTTCTCCGCTTTCGTTCTCATCCACACTGTGCGAATACGTCATTCGCTCGGCGTTGCCCACGATGCTAATGCAACTTCTAAGCGCAGCTGCTTAGGTGTTTTTATTTTGCGATAAGTTGAGGCGCCATTGCCTCATTAACCGGGAGACTGCGGAAGGCAGCGCGTGGGTGCGTTACACCACAGCCTCCGCAGGCAGGCCTCCGTTCATGCAGTGCTTTATTTTCATATATGGCATCGGTGGATGACCTCGCCGCATACCTTAGTGATGACGTCATCGGTGACCGCATGATGGCGCGCGCTACTGTGGCGACGTAGGTGGCCACCGCGGAACCTGTCGTCTCGCCACTGTCGGTCTCTCCTCCTCGGGCTCTCCTCGCTACCGCCATCTTGCAGCCTCCGCTGCGCTGCTCGTTCACTCTCTTTCGTCCTCATTCGCTCTGCCGGTTATGACGGCGGTGACGCCGCTCAACGTAGGAATGGGAGAGCTGCGCTCTAATACTTGTTTATTATGGGCAAGCTTGTACGCGGAAAACTAGATGCAAGATCTAAGAGGCCGCTAGAGCATTCTACACACAGTGTCCCTTCGAGCAACGAACGTCTTCTTCTCCCAAGCCTGGCAGGTCAACCCACTTTCTTGTGCCCGTGCGCGAGATGCGGGCGTTGCGCTGTCACAAGAAGCTCGAGCAGGCACGAGGAATTGCAGATGCTAATATAGCGGCTCGCTGCGCTCCGCGTTCCCTCTCTTTCGTTCTCGTTCGCCCTATCGGTTACGCCAACGGCGGCGACCCCGCTCAACGCAGAAATGGTCGCCTAAAAGCTGTGTTATAAAAGCGATATTCAGGGGCCAAATTCACAAAACTTCTTGTTCGTAAGTGCGTCTTCCCATTGGTCAGCCCGCTTGGCTAATGCTATGTCCCGCAGCATGATTGGCTGAAATATTTTCTTGCTAAACTTTTATACGTAAGTCGTGTATCGTGGAGACTACGCATGCGTCGCACGTATCAGCTAGCTTGCAGTGACGAACAGCAAACGTCAGCCAACACGTGCCTGTGATGTCCACGGCTGTATATACTATACTAAGCGCGTTTCCTAAACAAAGCTCAATTTCGCTTCTTGCATTCCAGCTGAATTATACAAGACGTGTTTGTGAATTTGGGCCCTGGCGCTTACGTTCGCATAAAAGGCGCTCGCCGTACTTGTAGCAGGTGAACTTTCAAGCACGTAACATATGATGCCTTTGTGTTGCACGTCATTTCGGCGTGGAGGCATGCGCTCTAAAAACTGTATATGTCTTACTAAAAAAAGGCGTGAAAAGGTATACAAATTTTGTCGTATTACGCCGTGTATGTACCGGACTGAGAAGAGGAATAAGTGTGTGGAGGTTGGAAGAAGAAGATCTCTCGGCAGCTTCGTCCTGTGCGGTCTTGCCATCCAAGCCATCTGTAAATAAACCCCAATCCCTTACTTGGGCGTAACAGAGTGGCGGAGGTGCTGGGTAAGACAACCAACAACGGAACCGCTAACCTTCGGACTTCGCCTTCTTCCATGCCCATCATGCCTGACGACACAGACACTCGGGAACCAGCCCCCAGCAGTTCTTGGCCGCATCACAAAGAGCCACGACCCTTCTCCGGCAAGGCTAACGAAGACGTGGACGCATGGCTCAAGCACTACAAGCGGGTAAGCGATTACAACAAATGGGATGCTGCCTCCCAGCTATCTCACGTGGTTTTTTACCTTACCGATGTTGCACTCGTCTGGTACGAGAACCATGAGGACCTATTGACGACATGGGACCGCTTTGTGGAGGAGATAACGAAATGTTTCAGTAACACAGCTGCGAAAAAGAAACTTGCTGAGAAGACTCAGGCACAAAGGGCTCAGTTACCCGGAGAGACATGCACAATGTATACGGAGGAGATTTTGAGGCTCTGTAGGCAAGCGGATGCCAGCATGTCCGAAGAAGACAAGGTGGGACATTTGCTGAAGGGCATTGCAGAAGATGTGTACAACTTTCTCATAAGCAAAGAAAGCCTAACTTCAGTGTCAGATGTCATTCGCCACTGTCGGACGTTTGAGACATTGAAGCAGCGCAGAATAACGCCGAAGTTTGGTCGTCTCGCCAACGTCACCACGGTGGCCAGTGTAGAAACTACACCAACTGTTGACCTGGCTACAACCATCCGTCAGATCGTTCGGGAAGAGCTATGCAAACATGAAAGCATGACGCGTGCAGTGGCCGGCTTCTCTCGATGGTATTTTCCGCAAGATGTGGCTACCCCGCAGCTTGAGGATTTCGAGAATCCGTCCGTCAACGCAGCGGAGGTTGCGGAATCTCGGCCTATCCGTCGCTCAAGCATCACTTACTACCAAAGACCAATGTACCCTCAGCGCTTCCGCATCGAACGCCCATACCGCCGATCAACGAACGATTATGTTGAGCGTCGCACTTACGCAAATGAACATGCCAACGTGCCGGAACACGTCGAAGGGCAGCGACGACTGCGCCCAGCTCCCGTGTGCTACAACTGTGGTGTGACCGGTCACATATCAAGGTACTGCGATCGCTCGCGAATACTACGCTATGAACGGCCGCCACCCTGGACGCAGCAGCCTGGTTTCCCACCTTTTGAGGAACGCTAGACCACCCAACCACGACCCAAGAGCAGCTTTTGGCAGGGACCCTTTCGCAACCGTTCTCCTGCCTCCGACCGAAGTGTGACACCACCTCCAGCACCTCGACTGCGCCGGTCTCCGTCGCCCCGTCGCCGCTCCTCGTCACCACATCAGGAAAACTAGACAGCGCGGCCGATGGGTGTGAGGTCGCTGGTGACTTGCAAGAAGAGATACCTCCACCGGTGTTTATGTTTAAGAACAAAGTGCAAGTTTTTGTTGATGGTGTAGATACAATGGCCTTGGTGGACACTGGTGCGACCGTGTCGATCATGAGTGCTGCTTTCAAAGGTCGTTTGGGACGCAAAGTGATGTTTTTGTGGGAGAAAGCGACAACATTCTGTGGCGTGGGTGGCAACTCGCTGTGTCCGATTGGTGTTTGTACCGCGGCAGTGTCGCTGAGTGATCAAGTGTTTGCGACAGAATTCACGATTCTTCCACGGAGCACGCACGACATAATTCTGGGTATTCATTTCCTGCGAATGTGTGGGGCCAGTGTTGATTGTAGAAATGGCGAGGTGTTCATAAGTGACATTGTTCCTGATGGACTTATGGAGAATTCGGGCAGGGAACACGGTGCGCTCTGAGTCTACGAAGATACCGTTGTCCCGGCATTCTGTGCTGTATGCGTTCCCGTAGTTCCTTCGCCTATTTACGACAACGATACCAGCTTCGACGCGATGGTGGAACCTTTCCATTTGAGTTGCATTAAGAAGAACACGTTTGTACCCCATTGCATAGTCTCAGTGAGGAAAGGGTGTACGGAACTTTGGACCATAAATTGTTCAAATAAACCGGTGCTACTACCAGGGGGACTTAAGCTCGCTTCATTCAAAGAATACTCGCCGACAACAGTAGCTGTCCTCGGTAACGTTCGACCTGATGCCCAAGTGAACGCTTGCTCAGATGATTCGAAAATTTCACCTATGGTCGACAAGTCACTGACTCCTGACAAGCGCCGCATACTTCTAGACGTTCTGCTAAAGTACTTGCCGGTTTTTGATTTTTCACAGAGAGACCATGCGCCTTCAATCCCCGCGTCTCGTACACGCCACAGGATCAATACAGGAACAGCACAGCCAATCCGACAAAAACCGTACCGAGTATCGCCGTCCGAGCGCAAGATAATAGACGATCAAGTGCGTGAAATGCTACAGAAGGGCGTCATCCGAGAATCATCGAGTCCTTGGGCAGCTCCAGTGATTCTTGTGAAAAAGAAGGACGGTACCTGGAGATTCTGTGTCGACTATCGCCGTTTGAATACCGTCACCAAGAAAGATGTTACCCTCTCCCACGAAGTGATGACGCCTTGGACTGTCTACATTCGGCGTCCTACTTTTCGTCTATAGATTTACGCTCAGGCTACTGGCAGATTCCTATGCATCCAAAGGACAAGGAAAAAACTGCTTTCATAACCCCGGACGGACTGTATAAATTTAACGTGATGCCGTTTCGGTTATGTAACGCTCCCGCCACATTCGAAAGGTTCACGGATACTATTCTGCGCGGCCTAAAACTGGAACATCTGTATGTGTTATCTCGATGACATTGTGATTTTCGGGCGCACATTTAGTGAACGTAATGAACGAGTGGACGTTGTTCTGGAATGCATTAGAAACGCTGGCCTGGTTCTCAATGCGAAGAAGTGTCGTTTCGGCGCGCGACAAACCTTGGTGCTTGGACACCTCGTCAACAAAGATGGCATCAGGCCTGACCCCAACAAGACAGCGGCCGTGAAAGCGTTAAACCACCTCGCTCAACGAAGGAGCTTCGTAGCTTCTTAGGCCTGTGCTCGTATTTTCGCCGATTTATTCCTACCTGTGCTGACGTTGCCTTCCCCTTGACCAGCCTGCTTCGTCAAGGTGCTAGTTTGAATGGACACCTGACTGCGTGACTTCCTTCAACCAACTGATGTTCCTACTCACGTCGCAGCCTATTCTCCGCACTTTGATCCTTCTGCGGCAACTGAAGTTCATACTGACGCCAGCGGAATTGGCATAGGTGCAGTTCTAGTACAGCGCTGCAATGGAAAGGAACACGTGATTGCATATGCCAGTAGAACTTTAAGTAGCCGGAACGCAATTACACAGTGACTGAGCAGGAATGTCTGGCACTCGTCCTCGCTGTACAGCGATTCCGCTCTTACCTGTACGGTCGTCCCTTCCAAGTGGTCACGGATCATCATTCTTTGTGCTGGCTTGTTAGCCTTCGCGATCCATCCGGCCGTCTTGCACGCTGGCCCTACGCTTGCAAGAGTACGACTTCACGATATTGTACAAGAGCGACAGGAAACACGCTGACGCTGATTGCCTTTCGCGGATGCCGCTTGATACGACAGCTTGCGATGCCGACAATTTCGATCACCTCATTGCGTCAGTGACACCAATGTTCCCGGACAAGGCCACCTTTGAAATTGAGCAGCGCAAAGACGTCAGCTTGGAGCCGTTAGTTGCTGACGCACGCGCATCCACTTCGGAAGGCCGCTTCTGCGTTCGTGAAGGACTGCTTTACAAGAACACCTTCTCGGCCACGGGTTCCCGCTTCCTGCTGGTGGTTCTGGATAAGCTACGTTCCTCTGTTCTGCGCGCCATGCACAACGACGCAACTTGGGGTCACCTGGGAATGACGCGAACACTCCATCGTACACAGGAGCGCTTTTACTGGCCACGCATGCGCCAGTCAGTTGAGCAGTACGTGGCCAGTTGTACCCAATGCCAGGCGCACAAATCAGTCACGACAGCTCCAGCCGGTCTCCTCCAGCCTGTGACGCCTCCCAGGGCTCCATTTGAGCAAGTTGGCATTGACCTCGTGGGCCCTTTTCCACGCTCATCGAAAGGCAACAGATGGATTATAGTGTGCGCCGATTACCTTACCCGCTACTGCGAGACGGCCGCCCTGCCATCTGCAACTGCTGGGCAAGTCTCCTCCTTCCTTCTGCACTCGATTATACTGCGCCACGGACCTCCTTGCATCATAATAAGTGACCGCGGACGTCAGTTTACGGCAGACGTTGTCGAGGAACTCCTCCGCATGTGTGGCTCAGAACTTCGACATTCGACGCCTACCATCCACAGACGAATGGCCTTACCGAACGAACAACCGGACACTGGTAAATATGTTGTCAATGTACGTGGCGTCCAACCATAAGAACTGGGACGACGTTTTACCGTTCATCACGTATGCCTTCAATACTTCCCAACACGAGACCACCGCCACAGCCCTTTCTTCTTCTTTATGTTCGACCCCCTCGTTATACCCTCGATACTATCTTTTCGTTCTCTGATAATGACGGTCCTTCTTTAGCCGAAACTCTGTCTCGCTGAAGAAGCTTGCCGTCTTGCCCGTCTGCGTACCATAGCATCACAAGGCCGATCGAAGCTCCGCTACGACAACAAGCACCGGCATGTCACTTACGAACCGGGAGACCTTGTGCTCGTATGGAAACCTTTGCGCAAGCGTGGCTTGTGCCAAAAACATCTCGCCAACTACGCCGGCCCATTCGTTGTCCTCGAGCGTCTCAGTGCAGTGGACTATAGAATAGCACTCCTGACAGCTAGTGGGAGACGATCTACAAAAACTGAGGTCACCCATGTGGCTCGCCTGAAACCTTTTAGTCAGCGGGACGATGCCTAAAACGCGCGGTGCGCTTCGTCTGCAAAGGGGGAAATATTACGCCCGTGTATGTGCCGGACTGAGAAGAGGAAGAAGTGTGTGGAGGTTGGAAGAAGAAGATCTCTCGGCAGCTTCGACCTGTGCGTTCTTGCCATCCAAGCCTTCTGTAAATAACCCCAAACCCTTACTGTGGGCGTAACAATACTATACTAAGCGCGTTTCCTAAACGAAGCTCAATTTCGCTTCTTGCATTCCAGCTGAATTATACAAGACGTGTGTGTGAATTTGGGCCCTGGCGCTTACGTTCTCATAAAAGGCGCGCGCCATACTTGTAGCAGGTGAACTTTCAAGCGCGTAACATATGATGCCTTTGTGTTGCACGTCATTTCGGCGTGGAGGCATGCGCTCTAAAAACTGTATATGTCTTACTAAAAAAAAGGCGTGAAAAGGTATACAAATTTTGTCCGAACCTGGATTAAACAAGGCACACTCACCTGCATTCATCTATGCAAGAGAATAAGAACGATAGTTGTTTCTGTTGCCACTGCACCCCAGATATCCAAGAAATTCGCATGTTTGAGATTTGTTATCGTAGTAGTATCACGGCGGTAGCACGGCTCTGTATCACCGCCGTAACACATCCAACCTTCGGTCACACTGCCGTTAGCACATCGCGGTTTTTCACGACTGTCTATAAAAGTTCGAAAAACACGAATAATTAACGTAGTAAGTACAAGATCAAGAAGGGAGCCGACAGATAGATACACGGAGTGGAATAGGTTTCAAACAGGAGAAAGTGCCTCAGAACAGGCTGACCGACGTTTCGATAGGTGGACCTATCTTTGTCAAAGGCGCCTTGTCATCCTTGGTGTGTTAGTTTTAAACGGTTAGTGTTGACGTCTGTCCAGCGGTGGAGCTTATCGCTGTTGGCGATTCCAGCCTGGAAGAGGCTGGAATCACCAACAGCGACAAGCGCCACCGCTGGACATGACGTCAACGCTAACCCTTTAAAACTAACACGCAAAGGATGACAAGGCGCCTTTGACAAAGATAGGTCCACCTATCGGAACGTCGGCCAGCCTGTTCTGAGGCACTTTCTCCTGTTTGAAACCTATCCCACTTAATGTAGTAAGTAGTGCGCCGCTTATGCACTTCTTTCTTTATTATAATACCGGAATACATTTTCACATAAGAAGCATTTTTGGAATACCAAGCCAGCTTAAGCGCATCTATCTATCTATCTATCTATCTATCTATCTATCTATCTATCTATCTATCTATCTATCTATCTATCTATCTATCTATCTATCTATCTATCTATTATCTCATATTAGAAGTCACAGTTTTACTGCAAGGGTAAACCAATGAATGCGATAAAAACACATTGCAATTTCATACGAAGAAATGCTAGCATTTCACGCAGGGCCCGTAGCCAGGGAGAGGGGCCCTAGGGGCCCGCCCCCTCCGCCCCGGATTGTTGGTGTAGTAGTGTTTTTTACCAAAAATAAATAATAAAAATGGGTGTTTTTCTCAACAAGCCAAGGTTTTCAGCAGTCCCCCCCCCCCCCGAAAAAAATTCCTGGCTACGGGCCTGATCTCACGTCTTTAGCAAACGCAGACGGTGCAGCGAGTGAACTGACCGTAGGACGATCTATGGCCTCAAAGCAATCTTTGAGATGCGAGTACAACACGTACAAAGGTATGAGTCATCTGTTGATCTACTCTGGGGTAAACGCGAAATCGCAGATGACCACGCCCTGTAAGTAAATGTAGGGCTTCCTCCAGCAGGCGTGCAGCATCCCTTTCAGCTCCTATCTCCATGCGTCATGACGAAACACGGACGGGGCAACGTCCTTTTACGCAATAGCGTTAAAGAGCTGGTTTCGCAGAAATTGCGGTGTCGGTCCTGGTGTCGGCGACCGGTGTCAACGACGGCGTCGTCGGTTGTGAGCGTAAAATCAGCGTTGCCTGAGAGCGAAAATTCGAGTAGACGCAAGTAAAGGAATAATAAAAACTCTTCAGTTGGAGTGGGACCAGAGATTCGAACATGCACCCCTCGCTTCCTGGCGCCATGCGTTTAGCCACTCGGCCAGCACGCATAATCATTTAGCGTACTAACGGCGAGCTATTTATCGTCATCATCATCCGCCTGACTACGCTCGCCGCTGGGCAAATGACTCTCCCATGTTCCGCCAATCAATCTGGTCCCATGCTTGCTGCGGCCACGTTATACCCGCAAACCTCCTATTCTCATCTATCTACCTAACGTTCTCTTCTGTCTTCTCCTCACGCGCTTGCCTTCTCTTGGAATCCAGTCGCTTACTCTTAATGACAAGCGGCTATCTTTCCTACGCGCTACATGCCCTGACAATGTCCATTTCTTCTTCTTGATTTCGCTAAGATATCTCAACACATGTTTTCTTCCCTGACTCACTCTGCTCTCTTCTTGTCCCTCAAGGTTACCCCTATAATTTTCCTTTCCATTTCTCGTTGCGTCGTCCTCATTTCAAGTTGAACACCCTTTGTAAGCCTCCAAGTTACCGCTCCGTAGGTTATTTCCGGTAAGATGCAGCTGTTATATACCTTCTTCCTGAGGGATAGTGGGTAAACTACCATTCATGACTCAAGAATGCTTTCGAAAAGTGCTACATCCTATTCCTATTTTTCAAGTTACATCAATCTCATGGATCGGCTCCATAGTCACGTATTCTCTACAACTTCCAGTACTTCACTTTATATCGCAAAGCACTGTTCTCTTCCGAGACTGTAGCATATTACTCAGTTTTCTGCATACTAATCTTCAGAACTACCGCTCAGGTTTCCTTTTAACGCGATAGCGCTAAAGAGCTGGTTTCGCAGAAATTCTGGTGTTGGCGGCGTCGGTGTCGGTGTCTGCGTCATTGGTTGTGAGCGAAAAATTATCTTGTCCGTAATCAAAAAGTCGAGAAAGCCGCAAATAAAGCAAATTATAAAAATGTTTGGTCTAAGTGAGGCTCGAACCGAGGCCGTCTGCGTGGCAAGCAGGTGTTCTACCACAAGGTGTTTTAGCACATAGAAGGTTATACCAGCCGCCCGTGTGATGGCTTCCGAGATAGCGCGCGCGCCAGCGATCACGACCGTGCCCTTGGATTCAAAGTTCAAAAGTTGCTCGCTCTTCGCGTGACACCCCCCCCCCTCTCGCGTCTTCGCGTCTTTTACAGCTCGTTAAAGACGGGCGGGGCATTTCTTGTCTGCTTCGGCGGCAGGCCTCCGGAGCGGGGGTGATATTTAACGCATGCACCCTCCGAGCGACGCCTCGTTTGAACTCTGCTTCGGCCGCTTTCGTCGCCCCCGCTCGCGCGCTTTTACCCGCGTAGAACATACAATGCGCGGGGGGATCTGATCAATTGGGACTTCATACCGGAAGGACATGACGGCGATGGCGACGGCAGCGGTGACGGCAAAAACCCGTAGAGACTGTCCATATATTGCTGTTGCAATAAATACGCGTCCCGTACACAGGTTTCTCAGTACAAGATGTAATATCGCAGTAATATTGCGTGGTATAACTCTACTTTGCCATCGGCGTCACACCCATCGAATATCATAACGACTTGGTGGGTTAAAGCAGCCACCCATTACAAAAGGCACACATTAGCGCGTATTCCCTTAGACCACGAAGTGGGTGCATCGCAACTTCGAAAAAGTTTATCGCGCTAATGATCCCGGTTTAAAGCATGCTACCCATTACATAAGGCACACACCTTAGTGCGCGCATTCTGAGAGAAAGAGTGAGCGAGAAAGAGAGAGAGTCCTATTTACAGAAAGGCAGAGAGTTCGCCTGAGCTACAGCTTGCTTTGGTCTGCTACTCTACACTGGGGAGGGGGGGAGGCAGAGAGTTCGGCCTGAGCTACAGCTTGCTTGGTCTGCTACTCTACACTGGGGAGGGGGGACAGGGGAGCGAAAGAGTGATGAAGGACGATGATAAGGTAGGAGATGAGAATGTAGTTCCGTTTACCCTGGGGCAAATCTGAAGGCGTGCATCCAGTCCAGTGCTTGTAAGAAAGCTACGACTGCTTCTATAACCACAATTGCGCTGCTGACGTCAGGCCAAAGACCTAACACAACCTCATCGGTATGGTCTACTATGATATTGCCCAATCGAGGAGTTTAGTTTCTGACGTTCTCGTATGTGCGCTGGACAGACGCAAAATATATCTTCAAGTGTTTCTGGCCACTGACAATCACCACAATCGGGACCTGTGTCCATAGGCGTGCGCAGGGTTCCCCATCAGGGGGGCAAAGGTTCATCGCAGCGCCCCCCCCACCCTACTAAGTCAATGTATGGAGCAGATTTTGCGCCCCCTCCTCTTAGGGTGACTAGAAAGATGAATGTATGGGGCAGATTTTGCGCCCCCTCTTATGTGATTAGGGGGGGGGCGGCCCCCGCCCCCCTGTGCGCACGCCTATGCCTGTGTCGCTCCAGATAATCAAGTGCTCATAACGTCTTGTGAATGCCACATGAAGACGAATGCGGTGAATCACGCATGTGATGTCTCGCTTTAGCTTGTGAGGCATAAGGAACTTCACTTCTGGGTCCCGTTTATGAAGCCGCCTGTGCCATCGTTCTGGTGTATTTTAATGCTCTAAGGTGGAGTTGCGCATTACGCGCCGAAGTAAGGTGTCAGTGTCTGTTCGCGAAAACGCATGCACACTTCTGAAGCATAATTTAAAAGCTGTTTTAGCTTCGGCATCACCTCTTCATTCCCATTACGCCACATTAAGTAGTTATCCACTGGAATGCTGCATGATGTCCATTTTCGTAGCATTGCCAAGAAGTTCTGCAATGTCTAAAATATGATACGGGCTTTGTCTCATGATGCAGTCGATGGTTTGAATAGCAGCTTTGGCATCGTGGAATGTCGTCGATGTACGACAGCTCTGCGGAAATTAATCATACTGCCTCCCGAAAAGCAATAAGTTCCGCGGCAGTTGTTGTGGTCTTGCGATATAACTTGAAACGTCGAGCGACGGTCGTTTTCAGTGTATACGTGTGCCGCACCACATACATTGTATAAATGTGCAGGAGGGTAACTTGATTTAGGCCGATAGATGGTACCAGGGACTTCTTCGTAATCCCATGTATGTGAAGCCTAACAAGCGGTCCAGCCAGAACCCACGGAGGGTGCCCCAGGAACACATGTTCGAGAGAATCTTGATGGCATAATGCCCTCGTGTCGCGAATAGCTCTTGAATAACAGCAGTCGGGGTGGGTAGCAGGGAGCGCTGATAGGGGGTGTTGCCTGTTACAGACACAGTGGTCGAAGTAATGCACTAACGGCAGGGTATCGCGTCCCCTTCAATTCTTAAAGGCGAAGCTTAGGCGTCCCCCAGTTTTTTCAATCCAGTAATCATGATTTGCGATTCGTCACCTGAGTTACTTATCAATGCACTGTCACCAGAGATTGTAGGTTACTAAGGTATTCTCCATCAACTCGCATCCCTACTCTTTCCAATCTAGGGCCCTGAAAACCTCCTGTAAGCATGCGGTGAACAACACTGGGGAGATCGTGTCTCCCTGCCCTGCACCTTTATTTACCTTTCGTATGACTATGGATGCTGCGGAGCCGTTGCAGATTCGTTCAGTATTTTTATATACTGTAGGCATCTATTATGCACTTCTTCCTCATCTCTGTATTATTGTAATCATCATCACGCGTTTGGCCTTTCATCATCAGCGTCTTCGGGTGTGTGCTCTTGTTCATCGTGGCCGTGGCGCTTGTTCACTAGCTCTCGACGTTGCGACCAAATAAACCTCGTTACGACTGAGACGTCATAATACGTTTAGTCGACGTTCTGATTTGGCAGCGCATGCGTGACTGCTGATATTTTGACAGAATCCGAAGCCTTCTCGTAATCTACGAAGGCTATATACAGGGGTTTGTTATATTCGCGTATTTCTATATCACCTGATCGATAGTGTGAATATGGTCTATTGTCGAGTATCGTGGGGCCAATCAGGCTTGGTCATTTGGTTGATTGAATTCGAATGTTGGCTTAATTCTATTACCTAGTATCTTTGTCAATAGTTAGTAGACAATATGCAGTATGCTGATCGGCCTGTAATTTTTCAAGTCTTTGACGTCCTTTTTCTTACGGATTAAAATGATGTTAGCATTCATCCAAGATTCGTTACCCTCACCTTCAAGAGACACTTCGTATACAGGGTGGCCAGTTCTTCTAACACAATCTGCCCCCCTCTTTCAACAGATCGATATTACCTGATCCGCACCATGGATTTACCTATTTGCATTCCTTCCAAGGATTTCTTTACTTTGCCTGCCGTTACTGGTGGGATGTCCCGTTCCTCTAGGCTACTACTCCTTACATGATCTTTGTGGTTGTCCCGGCTACTGTGCAAATCTATGTAAACACCTCAGCTACGTTAACTATCCTAATTATTTGGTAGTGACACAGCGTGCCTTGTGCCGCAATACATGCAGCTGGTTTTTTTCCTGTACCCGATTTTATCTTCACTGGTTTGATGCTTCGTCCGTACTTTGGGGCATGCTCAAGTCTCTCCATATTATACCTTTTTAAGTCGGCTACCTTGGCCTGTTAATTAACTGGGAAAGCTCTGCCACTTCTATTATGCCTGTTGCGCTTCAGGCTTTCAAGCTTTGACATTTCTTAATTAGGTTTTTCGTTTCCCGGAGAGCTTTTCTCCTGTCTAATTTCTGTTCCTCCGACTTCTACTGCACGCTGTAATGATACTTGTCATATATCATTCACTGCGCTAACGCTAAGATCGATTTCCTCCGTTAGAGCAGAGTATCTGTTTTGAAGCGAGATACTAAATTTCTATACTTTTCCTCTCAGCGCTAACTCATTAACTGGCTTCATGAGCATTCGCTTCGGCCGTTCCTTCAACATGTGTACACGAATTCGAGACCTTTCCATCGTATCGTCCCTGCATCATATCTCTCCAGGCATTTCCACATCTTCCACGATGCCAGCTATGCGCACAGTGTGACGTCTATTTCATTCTTAGTTTCGCCAGTAGGGCTCCTCCATGCCCACTTACGGTTCGACCGTTTTCGGTAGAAGGTATCCGAGATTCGTAAATTATTGCGTCCTGCGAACTCTACTAGTAACTCCCCTCTGGTGTTTCTAAGCCGATGTTCATATACCCAAACTGCCTGGTCTCCAGCCTTCTGCTTGCCTAACCATGCATTAAAGTCGCCCATTCGTAGTTTACTGTCCATTTACCTTACTCAGTGCTGATTGCACGTTTCTCATGGAAGCGTTCATCTATCTATCTATCTATCTATCTATCTATCTATCTATCTACTATCTATCTAATCTATCTACTATCTATCTATCTATCTATCTATCTATCTATGACAGCCTCTTCAAATTTCTGATCCTCTTTCCTTCTTGTTAGGTTTCCTCTTTCCCCATCCTTTCCCATCTACTCTTATGTTGTAAGAGGACACCACACGCTGTAAATATTATGTCTTGAAGAAGACGGGCTGCCATCGAAACGTCGACAAAATAACAGTTGTGTTTACGAAGGCGCATCTACTTTTACACACACATATATATATATATATATATATATATATATATATATATATATATATAAGGTATACGTTTCTAAAAACTGTTTATTGTCGACGTTTCGATCGGAGACCGATCTCATCGGATCATTTGTCGAAGCATCGACATCATCATTTGTCGAAACGTCGACAAATAAACAGTTTTTTTAGAAGCGTATACATTTTTTCTAATTATTTTACAGCAACCGAAGACAGACTCTGCATAATCTATATATATATATATATATAGATAGATTATGCAGAGTCTGTCTTCGGTTGCTGTAAAATAATTAGAAAAATGTATACGCTTCTAAAAACTGTTTATTTGTCGACGTTTCGACAAATGTGATGTCGATGCTTCGACAAATGATCCTGATGAAGATCGTCTCCGATCGAAACGTCGACAATAAACAGTTTTTTTTAGAAAGTATACCTTATATATATATAATAGAATATATATATATATATAATATATTATATATATATGATATATTTATATATATATATATATATATTATATATAATATATATATATATATATATATATATATATATATATATATATAATATATTTATGTATGTATATATATATATATAAGTGGTAAGACAATCACGCAGACCCCGATAGAATAAGGAATGAAGAAAGACTACGACTTTCGTTGGTTTGGCACTCTGTATTTCACTAACGTTTCGTCTGGACTTTGACACTTCTCTTTGTGCTTCTCGACTTTTACAAAATCTGGTCCACCAGACGAACGTTAGTGAAAATACACAGTGCCAAACCAACGAAAGTCGTAGTCTCTTCTTCATATATATATATATTTATATTATATATATATATATATATATATATATATATATATATATATATATAATATATATATACGGAAATGAGGTTACGCGAACGGTGACGGCACGAGCACGCCGCCCACCCGCCGACAGTACTCATTAATTGCTATCGCAATAAAATCATACGCGCTTGTGCTTGTCATGTACACTCGCGACCAAAGGCACACGGACCACGCGGTGCCAAAATGTATCGATGGGCCATCTGTCGACGCGCCGCCCGTTGTCCGGAGGCGCGCTAAAGCAGCGGTGGGCATGCGCGCCCTATCATATATGCTCGCCTGTGCAGTAGCGTTACCTGGCGAGGTGAAGGTGCTCGTCGAGTAATCATCAACTGGGTGTGTCTTTTTCATTGCTCCGTCGCATCGTGCAATAGTTTTACGTTCTGCTGCGCTGCCTCGCGCGTCCCGTGTGCATCGCTCTCTTTGTTTGTTTGTTTGTTTTTTTTGTTTTATTTATCGCTGCATTACCCTTGAATTATCTAGATATT